>NC_051049.1:29643212-29943212 GCF_904848185.1 Acanthopagrus latus | reverse complement strand
CTTCAATGCATTGTCTCAAACATGCCTAACTGCTAATGTCACTGTGGAATTCTGCTACGTCACTCATGTTCCCCTCTTCACCAGCGTATTCTTAATGCCATATGCCATCATGCTTTCACTTACAGTTTTTTTTTTGTTTTGTTTTGTTTTTTTACTGTTAAAGGAGAACTTCGGTCAATTTAAACATGCAGCTTCATTGCTCAAGCTACTCTTGACTTGCCAGTACCGAAGACCCGAACACATCTGGTCCAACCATTACAGGGCTCCGTGAATGGAGTGTTAGCATTGACAGCTAACAGCATAGGGTTTGAACTTTACACTGTGTTTTAAGCTTCTTAACATGCGCCACATCTCACCCCAAAAGTCATGCAACATCAGCAGACACCTTACAACACATCACTGTAGCATGTATGACTCAAAAAGTAGTTAAAACAGTGTGTTTGTACAAGTAGCCACATACCGGTTTGTTGACATCCGTGTCCTCCGATAGACCGAACTAGTCAATCCATTATAACATTATACGGGAAGATTGTACTCCTTGTAAGCAGCTGTTACTTATGAGAAAATACAACACGATACCTTGTCTATGTTTAAACCAGTAAAACAGCAGGAACATACTGATTGTCAAATAATTAATGTATTACTGCAAAACATGGCTTACCAGTGGTATGACAGTGGAGAGTGGTATTGAATCTGTCATTGAAGTACATGTGACAAGCAATTCATAAGTCACACAATGCAGCAACATACCACAATCAGTAGTAGAGTGATGCCGAGATCAAAAAGTGGCTGAAGGTATGTCGATTGCTGCTCAGCGGCATATACCGATCCCCAGACTGGCACACAGATTCTTGGAGTGGTATGTACCAATCCCCAGAGTGGCAATCTCGGAGTGGTATGCTGCTATAATGCCACTGTTATTCCACCGACACATGGCGGTATCTGCCACTTGAGATTGTTCTGGCACTGAGAGACTGCTGGATGGGTACCGCTCCCTGATGAATATGCAAATATAATGCCACTGGGCTGGTTTGACGACAAGTACTGCCGTAAATGTATACACTTTTTTTTGTCTTTATTGACAATGCTAACTTAACACATGTCTAAATTTCTGCCTATAAACTACTTAAAGCTAATGAAAGAGCTAGCCTTAGCTAACATGGCTAATGTTAGCCCAGCCACCGTAGCCACTCTGACTAATCGATAGCAGAAACTTTGAGCCAACCAATTATGGCATATTATGTATTATGTTCACTAGTGAACATGATCCTTAATGTGCCACAATGGTCAATGCCCTGCGAAGTAGATTTTATATTAAGTAATGTATTATTGTGTTCTCCTAATAATGAAAACCTGTCACTAAGTATTGTTTTGTTGGATGGCTCAAAGTTTCTGCTATCGATTAATCAGACTGGCTAGGGTGGCTGGGCTAACATTAGCCATATTAGCTAAGGCTAGCTCTTTCTAGTTTATAGGTAGAAATTTAGACATATTACTTCACTATCATCTCGCAAGAGTTCCACGTGTAATTACTGTCTATATGCCTACATCCCAACATAACGGTAATGTGTTAAGTTAGCATTGTCAATTAAGAAAATACCATCATGTGTCAGTGGAATAACAGTGGCATAAAAGCAGCATACCACTCCGAGAATCTGTATGCCTGTGTAGGGATTGGTATACCACTCAGAGAATCTGTATGCCTGTCTGGGGATCATTATATGCCGCTGAGCAGCAATCGACGTACCTTCAGCCACTTTTGGATCTCGGCACTACTGCAGTAGTAGGAAATGCCAGCAATAGTCTGTATGTTAACAGGGAGTAGTATATGCCATGAAGAGCAGCAGCATAATCATAGTTGAAAGTGATGAACTACTCCGAACCATGTTGGCAAGTGTAACACCTTTTGTCATATTTTGATCTTACCGCTGCAGGGCAACCATGACGACAGGAAGAAAGTCAATGGTACTGTTAGCTCACCAGTTCAGGCTTTGAGGCTGGCCAGACGACCTGGTTAAGTTTGCCAAGGAACCAGGCTAGACGCACATTTCTCGAGATCCGATATTCCTCCTTCATCAGCAGGTAGATCTGGTCAGCCTCCTCCACCTCATGAGAAGAGACATGTACAAACATTCAGGTAAGTGGAATTTCATATAACAAGGCAAGTTGTTATTACAGTGGCTACAATATACAGCACCTTATTTCATTTATCTTTTATACTATACTCCTTTTAAAAATCTGGCAGTTTAAACTCTACCACATTATTCTCACTTGCTAAACTAAGTGCAAAAATGTGATTCAAGAGCTGCAATGATAACTGGACGTCACTGCTAACCTCAACACTCTTCCCAATAACGCCCCATGTGGAGGCTGGCATGAAGTATATTATTTATCATGTTAGAATGGATGTTATTCAAATGCAAAGCATCTTCCCGAGTAACTTGTAACATTACTCCGAGTTCACCACAATACATAACTAATCTACAATACGTCAAATAGAATGGAATAACTAAAATACGTCTTAAACAATATCTATCAAAACAACTAATTTGGTGTTGTGAACCAAAGCATTGTCTTTCATATGCATTCATCCTGACACCACTGTGACCTGCAAGAAACACAGGAAACTCTGTTAACTTTAATGTGGGTCGCGTTAGAGAACTGCCGTGGCTCCTGTACAGTTTAGCTCATATTGCTAGCTCCTGAGCTAACGTAAAGCTAACACAAGTTTCTGGTCGTCCAGATAGGTCAGTAAGGCTGTTTGTTGGCGACAGTATTTACCTACAATTCACTTTGAAAAGTGTGGATCCGACTGTTCGGACAAACAACCTCATGAATACTGTGCATCAGTGCTACTCCTGTGATTATCACGGTACATTAAAGCTAATGTTACCTCATTGTCCTGTCTCTCTGCCATGCCTCATATAGCATAGGGACTGCAGGGATGGTAGCGAGCCTCGGAAGATTCACTCAGGTTTGTGAAAAATGATCCTTCCTAATACTTGTTTATTATCTGTCTTGTCTCTCGATCAGGTGTTCGTAGAGTGAAGTCATTTCAACATGGTGACAGCGAATGTATTTTCCGGTCAAATCTTTCAAAGTAAAACGCATTCTTTCTTCTTCTTCTTTTCCGTTTTATTGGCTGTTGGCAACAATGAGTAGGCGCATTGCCGCCACCAACTGGTATGGCATGTGTAACATTAGCTTCAGCAGTGCGGTAAGGTGCAAAAAGGAAAGGAAAGGAAAGGAAAGGAAAGGAAAGGAAAGGAAAGGAAAGGAAAGGAAAGGAAAGGAAAGGACCCTCATAATCCACCCACCTACTAGTGGAAAGGGAAGTAGTATAATACAGCAGGCTATACATAATAGGAAAGCCACATCAGGCTGCACAACCTATTCAAAAAAAAAAACAAAACAATTGTGTCTTTTGTGTCACTATACATTCACTAAATAAAAATGATAACACTTTGAAATGAGAGTTTATTTATTCATCTATATTTATATTCAGTAATTTAGTTCATCTTAGTGTTGAGGATGTGGCAGGCCGGTGGGGCGGAGCTACCCACAGTAGAGTGAGATATGTACTCAAACAGAGGAAGAAAGCTGACTTCACTGACACTGTCCTGAAAGACAACAACAGAGGAGACAGAAGAATGTAAACAGCAGAGTTGGAACGAGTACTGTACTCAGGTACAAGTACTGTTATATTGCTTAAATTGTACTCAATTACAAGTAAAAGTACTGGTGTTTAAAAAATACTAAAGTAAAAGTACAAAGTACTCTTCTCAAAAACTACTCACAGTATTAATTACCTTTTAATAGATGGATTATCGTGTCGTTAATAGCAGGCATGTGATTCGATTCACCTGTTTAAAAAAATCACGTTTAAAGCACATTTCTCAACGAACAGTGTATAGAAAAATGACACTAATGGACACAAATCTCAAAAAAGAGACAAACACAAGCTCTTCTGCTGATCCTTCGGTCAGAAACACTTCGTGTTGCTTTTAATAACACTGACATATAACTGCGGTCACGAGTGATTATGTGATTATCGCAGGTGATTATACGTTTCGCTGCTGACCCCATCCACACCAATGGAAAGCCTAAAGTCCTGTGCTGGTAGCCTGTCTGCTTCTCTGTATTGTGAATGTGTTGACCACCATCTTCTGTGTAGTCCCTCATACAACCCCTCTTCACAAATCCCGAACTATCCCTTCAACCCGAAATAAGTTGTTTTTTTAATAAGTGAAATCCATGACCAGTGACACTGATATTGATAATATTAATAATATCAGTAATAAAGAGTAGAGTACAATTCATTTGTGGTTATAAGGGATTTTCTGACATCTGTTTAATATGCTTACCTCTTACAGATTTCAAGAATACCCAATGAACAAAAGCATCAAAAATGAACCACAACAGCCTTCAATCTTGCAGTTCCTGGACAATCGTGTCGGGCATTACAGTATGAGTCATCCACAGAAGAAAGGTATCACCAATGCAATACAGTCTGACTTGATTATTGATTGCAACTTGCCCGTCTATTGTGGAAAACAAGAGTTTTCGGCACTTTCTGACAGTACTTGAGAGGAAGTACAGCCCAGTGTGTTGCAGAACACTGACATCAAAGACAGAGAACTGAAGAAAGACGTTTAAAATTAAATACCGTACTCAATTGAGCAACACTGACAGTGTTTCAGTCACTGTGGACATTTAGTGTGACAGAATGATGAAGGGATTCCTTGGTGTCACTGTGCACTGGATAAACAAGGAGGCAGAGAGGACACAGCTCAAGTCCAATCTCTTGGCCTGTGAGTGCTTCAAAGGCTCATACATAGCTGAAAGAATCTGTGACCAATTTGAGGCAATATGTGATGAATACAACATTAAAGCTAAACTGGACTACATTATTAGTGACAGTGCTGCTAATGTGCGAAAAGCATTCACTGTGTGCTTCCTCACTGAACAAGAGGATGATGATGACAGAGATCATCTTGATGACCCTGAGCTCTGGTGTGACTTAACCCTGGAAGATCAGCAAACAGCAGATGTTGCTATGGAAAAGAAACAGCGCTTGCAGTGTTTTGCGCAAACTCTTCAGCTGGTGGTGTGAGATGGTTTGAAAAAAACAAAAGTGGTATCTCCATCTCTTTTTCGAAGTTATCAAAACTCAGCTCACTGCTGCACACAAGCACAACATTCAATTATGTGTTTTATGCTGAATTTGGGGAACAGAAGGGCATCCCTGCTGCAGTCAACATAAGATGGAGCAACACTGAGGCAAGTGAAGGCAGTTATCCAGTGCAATCATCTAAAGCTCTGTGCTGTTCTCGAAAAGGCTGGACACAGGGAGTTGTCATTCACAGCGCGGGAGTGGAATCTGTTGAAGGGCTTGGTGGATATCTTGAAGCCATTTGGAGAAGCAATTGATTTGACACAGGGGGAGAAGGTCATCACAATCAGTGCTGTTGTTCCATCCATCTTTTCCCTCAACGACCGCATTGAGAAACTGAAGCATCAAGTCTGTTTTCCTGAGCAGCCTAGTCAGAAGTCTCCAGGCATCCCTGAGCAAAAGATTTCTGGGAATCTTCAGTAACGTGAAAATGGCCAGGACACAAGATGGGACCACTGCCCCCTTTTCAGATCCAGTCAAAGCAGCTGCCTTGGGTCCAGCCTTTGCTCTGTTGTGGGTGGAGCCCCATGTGCTGGTCAGTCGTGATGTCAAGGCAGAGGTGGCACAATGAGTTAAAGGTAAATGTTTCAGAGACTAAAGTAACTTTTTCCATCATAATCTGATCTAATTGACTGCAACAATACTTAAGTATTTCAGTCTAACCAACACATATCACCAACACAAATGGTAATAAGGACTCTTTTGTTTCTGCTATATGTTTTGCCAGAATCAGAGACTGAGCATCCTTTTGTTCATGAAGAAGAGCAAGAGGACCTTAGAGAAGGAGAAGGGCTGTTTGCTGCATACCATACGAGACAGAAGAAGTATGTTGGGACTACCACAGCACTACAGCCAAGTCACTACCTTGACATAGCTGAAGGACAGAATACCCTTTTGTTCTGGACATTGAACATGAAGAGTCTTCCTTGACTGTTCCAAATGGCCATTAGAGTCTTGGCAGTGCCTGCCTCCAGTGCTACAGTGGAGCGAGTTTTCAGCCATGGTGGCATCATACTACGTCCCCATCGTCCTCAAATGACTGACAGACTTTTGGCCAATTTGGTCTTTTGCAAATGCAATGCAACATAGGGCCCTGACATATAAAAAGCACAACCCTGTTCATTGTTATGTTCATGTATTTGTTATGTTTCTCATGTGCACACACCCACACATAAAGACACAGACAGTATGAGATGAGATAAATGAGGTGAGATAAGGACAAGACAGAAACTGCTGTGGAACTAGTTAAATGCAATATGCCATGAAAATACAATGTTAGCACTTTTGTACAAATAAGTACAGTTGCACTTGTTTTTTCAGATGTGTTTGTTCTGTAAAGGAATGAGTTAAATGTTAAAAATGACTGGTTAATAGTGCAATTTCAGTTGCACTTGTTTTGATAAATAAATACAGATTTTTAAAAGCATACACAATCTGTGTAAATATATTAGTCTGTGGTTAAAAGGACCTGAAAGGACTTGAAACTCAAACTGCAGGACTTGGAACTTGACTTGAGCCAGTCTTGAATTTGGACTTGGCTCGGGACTTGCCTGTACTGACTCAGGACTTGACTCAGGACTTGAAGACTTGAGACTTACTTACTTCTGACTTGCAAAACATGACTTCTGGATTTAAATGTACTGTACTGTACTGAGCTGCACTTAAGTACAACTTTGAGATAATGAGTATTTCTACTTAACACTACTTTATACTGTTACCCTACATTTCTTAAGGGAAAACATTGTACTATATATATGCACTCAACTATATTCATTTGATTCAGATTTAAAATATTATTGACAAATGTCATGTCATGTCATTGTCCGTAGCCGCTTATCCCTGATGAGCAATGTGGGGTTCAGTATCTCGCTCAAGGACACTTCGACATGCAGCTCAGAGCTGCCTGGAGCTGGGATTTGAACCAGCTTGTTAAACTAGGTCTCACATTCACGTGTCACTACACCTAATCAATAAGTGTAAACTGGTCCATTAATACTATTCTTCTGAAATGGACCATTCAGCATGATGAATACTTTTTATACTTCTTATTCTCATAGGTCTGATCTTTTACTGTTGAAGGCAGGAATTTTACTTAATTTTAGTAATAGAGTATGTTTAAGCTGTGCTATTGATAATTTACTTCAGTAAGTGTGAATACTTTTCCCACTGATCTGAACGAGGTGCAGCAACTGAGGAATAAACATTTCTTTACAATATGAAATCCAATTTTTTTTCTCATGGTCTTAACTTCTATTTGTATGATCTATGATACTTAAATCCGGACTCTTTCGTATCTGATTTTATATTATTTTTCAGTCCTGTCTTTAGTATTTTGCTTTTTTTTTCTTTTTTAAAAAAAAAGGCAACTGAGATTTGAGTATTCTGACTCATTTGTTTCCATAGATATTGTTTGTTATTATTAAAAACAACCTGAACAAACCTGCCCCAGATAATAAGAATTAAACTTTACCAGACCAGTTTAACCTCAAAGAGTTTGGAGAGAGAAAGACTGTCTTTTAGGAAATTTAAGCCCAGAGTATGACCCAGAGCTGAGTGCTGTATTTCCCGTATGACAACAGGGACACCTTCTGGCCAGAGGCAGCAACTGATAATAGAAAAAAAGCATTTGATCTGTGTGCTTTAAATATGTACTTTGAATTCTTACAAAGACAAATAATAATAATAATAATAATAATAATAATAATAATAATAATAATAATAATAATAAGCAGCTCAAAATGGTGGGAACCTGTGTGTCTCTCTATCTCAACACATTGCTGCCACAAATACAACCCAGGCTGGCCCATATAATTCCTATTTTGCATTCGACGCACATTGGATTTTTTTTTTATCTTCCTCAGACGCACGTCCTTAAATTAGGGAATGAATTTGCGCTCCTTGGGGGTTCAGCGAAAAGAGGAGGCGTGTTCTGGCGCAAACGTTCCCTGGTGCTATTTTGCTGTTCCAGAAAACAACTCCGCAACAGACCAGGAAAAACATGGTCTAGAGTCAGGACAACAGGAGCAGGTGGCGCGTTTGGAGGCCCACGCTCCATGGCTGCAGCAATCCTCTCCAGACTTGAGGCGATGCGCCTGAGAGGCCGCAGCAACATCACCACCCAGCCAAGACGGGCATTAATGCCTTGCCACATCCCGGACAGCTCCTGCTCCAGCATATCAAACCCGGTTTGCTGGAGCTGCAGGAACGGGTGGTCGTAACGAGAGTCTGACAATGCTGCCACGGTGTGTAGTGGGTCTGGAGCCTCTGCACATGGGTGTTTGCGTTGCTGCCCCCTCAGCTGGCCCTTGCGGCCTGTGTGCACTGCTCCCGAGGCCAGGGTCTTCTTCCTGCGAAAATGCATTACATTGTTTTGATTTATTGTATGGCTATGTTAAATTTATTTCATGTCAGTAATGATTAAAAAGATTTTCATGAGAAATCTCTATGTATGTGAACTCGATTTGTAAGTGGGGTTGGACAGCTAGTGTATTGGGTTGGGTGCAGACTTCCAAGCCCCCAAATCCCTCAACGCTTTCAGCGGTGAGAGTGGACGCAGCAATGTCCTCTGCTGGCGTCAGGTCTTGATTAGAGGCAGATCCACTTCCAGTTATAGGCCCTACAACGTGTCCGATAGTTGACAGCAAACTTGGACTTCCCCCTTCCTCTGACGTCGTGGTAGCGCTTGCGGCACTGGTGCGATGTCCTGGGGATGCCAGCCGTAGAAACAGCTGTGGCAATTTCCTCCCACTCCTGTTTAACCAAAGCTAATTTGGGTGGGTTTCTCCCATCCCCATACAATTCCACTTCTCTTTACGGCCCTGACAAGAACGTAGGTCTCCTCGGCGTGCGCCTGGCAAATCCGCCATGGAACAATCGCGCCTGCTTTTAAAGAGAATGTGAGATGACGCTCTAATTCGTTTATTGCATGTTATGCCCAAACCACGCCTGTGAGTAATGTAGCTACTTCAGACCAACCCATTTTAGATGAGGGCACAAGAGTCATTTATCCCACCAGCATGGTAGCAACAGTGCCTGAGAGCCGCCCGCAAAGCTACTTGGATTTTGCATTTGATACTTGCGTTTCAGATAGTTAAGACAGAGCCCTATGAGTTATATAGGTAACAATGGCTCCAGCTATCACTGGACTCATCAAAAGCAAACAAGGAAACATTTGTTGTTCCAGGAAGAAACACACAAAGAGAAGGGAAGATTTCACTACAAACCTCCACGGAGAGAGATCAGTTTTTGTAGGGAAAAAATAAATCACATCGTCAACCTGCTACAACTCCAAACACTGAATGTGAGTTAATCTAATTTATAAAATAATTAAAAAACATAACATTATTAATTTAGTAATGTTTCTGTGTACATTATGGTGATCTCTATTGGTTATTATTCCTTCATTTGTTTGTCTATAAAAGATACATTTTTAGTTTTTCTCAGACTCTTCTTCAACTTACACCACACCAGTTTCATCTGTATTCTGAAGGGTTTTTTAGAGAGGGTTGTTCATATGTCATTTCAACATTAACCTAATTACATTTTATTCTTGAAAAAATGACAAAAATTAGTATAAAATGGCTGGGTTAAAGGAGAACTTCGGTCAATTTAAACATGCAGCTTCATTGCTCAAGCTACCCTTGACTTGCTAGTACCGAAGATGCGGACACATTTGGTCCAACCATTACAGGGCTCTGTGAACAGAGAGTTAGCATTGACAGCCAACAGCATAGAGTCAGAACTTTACACTGTGTTTTAAGCGTCTTAACATGCTCCACATCTCACCCCAAAAGTCATGCAACATCAGCAGACACCTTACAGCACAGCACTGTAGTGTGTATGACTCAAAATGAATAAAAAAGTAGTTAAAACAGTGAGTTTGTGCAAGTAGCTACATACCGATTTGTTGACATCCGTGTCTTCCGGTAGCTAGACCGATCTAGTCAATCCGTCGAGCGTGTGCTTACTCCCTCACTGGCAGAGACGGAAACTTGAATTTTGCAGACAGAAACATATTCCAGCATTTTCATTTTTCTGTTCATAATGTACATGTCCATGTTACAGCCTGTCATGAGCCATGAGCCTCACAATTGCCTGTCAATACTAGACCATGACCATGCATACCAAATTTGGTGAAATTCCATCTGATGGTCTTTGAGATACATATGTGTGGCATTTAAAGCACCCCCTATAGGTTGAACTCAACATGCTATGTGTGACGGCCCTGTTGAGCATCTGCTTGTCCTCTCTGCTCTCCCTCTCTGGTGGCTGAGCAGCTGACTGCTGCTATGGCCTACAACCTGCTGTGGTTTGGTGTTTGCTGTCTTAAATACATATAGACATGCACACACACACTACATTTGATACAACACACACCCACATTATGTTCTTTTCAGGTTGTTTAGTTAAATAAATACTGAAATCGTCTCAGAGCTCTGTGTGTCTCCTCTCCTTTGTTTCAACCTGAGAGCCAGGGTTGTAACAAATGGGGGCTCGTCCAGGATTCTGAAAGCCTGGATAGTATGGTGGCTTGGTAGGTTTCAGCTGTGTGGTGTTGTTGGCTTCATCAGTGGTCTGTTGTGGTGAGTACCAAAAGCTGATGTTGTTGCTGCAGCCTGCGGAAAGCATTTGTTTGGGGAGAGGTTTTCACATCTCTGTGGAAATGTGTGTTGGGTCAGTGTGTGATGAGGTTGTAGGCTCAGGATTTGGTGTTGCTAACCTGCCTGCATTTTGTTGCCCTTAATCATTGTGGTGCTTTGAAACAGCCTAAGTTAGTGGAACTACTTTTCCGGTAAGCATAAGAACAACCTCCACCCGTGAGCTCGTTGTTTATTGTTTTAGTTTGTTATTTTTGTGCACTAGCGTGGCCACAGCAAGTTCTGCTTTGGGTACACCTCCGTGACTGTCCAGGTGGGCTGCTATTTCGATAGTTGCCCGGCCGGGTCATTGGGTTCTGTGTTTCAATTTCCCACCAATGCTAGTGCATGAAGACTAGGGTTGAGAGAGTCAGCTAGCTTCCTGGTTAGGTAGTCAGCTAGGGGAAACGATGTTCCACATTTTGGCTGTTGCCCTGGGTTAAGGGGAATTTGTCCAAGTGTTGTGCTGTGCAGGTTAGTCTAACTTGAGTTTTGCCAGGGAAATTTTTTTTTTGTATCGGTGTTTTTTTTTCCTTTTGAGTTTGGTTGCTGTGGGGTGAACCATGTCTGCTGTTGAGTTTTTGCAGAATCCCAGGGAGGATCTGTTAAACACCTTCACTAAAGAGCAGTTATTTAAGGTGGCTGACTATTTTGATGTGGAAATCCCTAGTAAGGCCCTCAAGGACTGTATCTTGAGTACGATTAAGGATCATTTGGTGCAGTTGGGGGTGTTGCCTGCTGCTGTTGAAAGCGGTGATGCTGTAAATGCATCAACTCCTACCTTACCTACTGTTTTTCCCCAGGTCAGTCCCCCAGAGCAGTCTTTGAAATTTGTGCGGCCTGTGGTTGGCATGTCTTTGACTTTTGAGCAACAAAAAGAGTTGTTGACCCTGCAGCATAAATTGGAAATGGAACGGGAGGAAAAGGCTCAGGAGAGGGCCCAGGTTCTTCGTGCTCAGGCACATGCTGTTGAACTGGAGAAACTGAAATGCACCGCCAAGATACGTGAGGCTGAATTACTTCAGCAGAGGGAACAGCAACAAGTTGAACGTTACAAGCTAGATTTGTTAAAGGAGGGTAAGATGGTTAATCCAGCGTCGGGTAACATGGGAGTCCATGGAGCTGGTGGGTCTCCGTATTTTGATGTGTCTTCATGTTTACGGTTGGTGCCAAAATTTTCAGAGCGGGACCCTGACACGTTTTTCTTACTCTTTGAGCGGTTAGCCAGAAACAGGAATTGGAGTGATTCAGAGCAGACCTTGCTGCTCCAGTGTGTGTTTACGGGGAAGGCCCAGGAAGCCTATGCTGCTTTATCAATGTCAGACAGCGAAAACTATCTGATGGTCAAACAGGCCTTGTTAAAGGCTTATGAATTGGTACCGGAGGCATATCGGCAGAAGTTCAGGGGCGTCCGGAGGCAGGACCGGGAAACATACGTTGAATTTGCACGTGAACTGTCTACTCTTTTTGGCCGTTGGCGGCTGGCCTCTGAGGTTAAGACTTTTGAACAACTGTGTGAACTGGTTTTGATGGAACAATTCAGAGAAACTCTTCCCGAGAACCTAACCACTTATCTGAGTGAGAGGAGTGTTGAAACTTTAGCTGAGGCTGCTGTTTTAGCCGATGAATATGCTTTGACGCATAAAGTCCGGGGAGAAAATGGACGTAAGGGCGGAGCTAGTGGTTATCTCAGGAGTTCAGGGAGTGACTCTCCTGGTTTTAAACCAGCTAGCCATGTTGGCAAATGGGATTCTAGTCGAACTTGTAACTATTGTTTGGGAAATGGTCACTGGAAAGCTGACTGTCCTGTTTTACGATCCAAGCACAAGTCCCACACAGGTTACCATCCTGTTAAACCTGCAGCCTTAGTTGCTCCTCTGCGAGGGACAGTGAACATGCTGCGTGAGAAGGCTGAGGCCATCGCTGCAGTACAGCAGCACACTAAGCCTGTTGCACTGGTTTCCCGACTCTCATTTGAGGAGCCGTTGTGTCCCTCTGAGAAATCTGTTGTAAACCCTTCAGAGAAAAAACACAACCTTGACAAGGTTGAAGATATTGATCCGGGTTATCGAAAACATGTGAGTGAGGGGGTTGTTTCTTTGGTTGGGGGTGAGGAAAAAGTTCCAGTCAAAATCCTGAGAGATTCTGGTGCTCTGGACTCTTTCATTGTAGCCTCTATATTGCCATTTTCAACAGACACTGCCACTGGAGACTCTGTGCTGGTGAAAGGTATGGGGTTGAATGTGTTTCCAGTGCCTTTGCATAGGGTTGTCATCTTTTCAGATCTGGTTAAAGGGGAGGTGTCTTTGGCAGTGCGGCCGGCTCTTCCAGTTCAAGGGGTGCAGGTGATTTTGGGGAATGATCTGATCGATGGTCCATTTCCTGAGTCTCCTCACTCATTAGTTGTCACCTCTTTGCCAGCTCTTGGCCCGGTGGAGGTTGAGTGTGAGGAATTCAAACAGATTTTTCCAGCGTGTGTGGTCACAAGGTCACAGACACTAAACAAAAATGACTTGGTGGTTAAAGACAAAAATGTTCCACATGTCCAATTTCCTTTACCTGCCTTTCCATTCTCTGTCTCAAAAGCTGAGCTGGTGAAGGAGCAGCAGAGGGATCCTGCTCTGATAGAGCTGCTCCAGCAGGCGCGTCCAGTGGAGGAGATGGAGAGTGTGGCGCAGGGGTATTTCTTTGAAGATGACATGTTGGTGAGGAAATGGTTGCCCCAGGGCGAAAGGTTTGTCGGTGACGCCATTTTCCAAATTGTGGTTCCATCTGGACTGAGGGCTGGCATATTGAAAACTGCTCATGATATGGGACATGTGGGGATTAAAAAGACCTATGACAAGGTTTTGCAGTATTTTTATTGGCCTCGGCTGAAGAAAGACATCGCTGCCTATATTAAAACATGCCATACTTGTCAGCTCACAGGTAAACCAAACCAGGGCATTAAGCCAGCTCCTTTGCATCCTATAGCAGTTGCAAATCAACCATTTGAACATTTGTTAATTGATTGTGTTGGCCCACTACCCAAGTCTAAGTCTGGAAGTTTGTATCTTTTTACAGTGATGTGTCAGACAACTCGTTATCCGGCTGCTTTTCCCCTGCGCAACATAACGACAAAATCAGTGTTGAAAGCTTTGACACAGTTCATGTCTGTTTTTGGTATTCCTAAGGTGGTTCAAAGCGATCAGGGAACCAATTTTACATCAGGGATGTTTGCAGATACTCTGGAAAAGCTTCATATTAAACACATCCAGTCAACTGCTTATCATCCTGAGAGTCAGGGGGCAATTGAACGCTTTCATCAAACTCTCAAGTCACTTTTGCGCTCATATTGTACTGAGTTGGATCGTGATTGGGAGGAGGGACTGCCATGGCTAATGCTGGCAGCTCGTGAGGTCACACAAGAGAGCACTGGCTTTAGTCCAAATGACCTTGTGTTGGTCACCCAGTTCGTGGTCCTTTGGCTGTGTTACAGTCTGATTGGAAGAAATCTCCTCCTCCGGAAGAACTAACAGATTATGTAAATGGGTTCAAGAGACGGTTGTATGAGTCAGTAAAGATGGCAAAACTAAATTTAGAAAAGGCTCAAGATAAGATGAAGCGACTGTATGATCGCCGAGCTGAGGTGCATGTCTTTTGCCCCGGTGATCAGGTCCTAGCCAGCCTCCCGGTGGTGGGATCTCCTTTTCAGGCTAGGTTTGGGGGGCCTTATTCTATTGTTCGACAGGTTACAGATTTAAATTATCTGATTTCCACTCCTGACAGACGGAAGACTACCCAATTGTGTCACGTTAATATGTTGAAACCCTATTTTCCACGTACTAGTGGGGGGGAAGTGAAGCCGGTGGCTTTGGTGTCTTCAGTGTCTTCAGTGGGGGATGTGGTCTCTCCATCCTTGGATGATGGAGAGGAGAAGATTGAGAGTCCAGATGTTGGTGTGTTGCAGGGCAGGCTTAAAAATTCAGAGTCCCTGAGAAATTTGGAAAGATTGTTGGGACATTTGCCAACAGCACAGGGGAAGGAGCTGTCCGATCTCATTTTGTCATTTCCTGTTTTGTTCTCAGACACTCCTACAAGGACACACCTCATAGAGCACGATATTGAGGTGAGCGATGCGGCGCCAATTCGTCAGAGGTTTTACCGGTTCCCTCAGGAGAAACAAACTCAGTTAGAGGCAGAGGTGAAATACATGTTAGAGCATAAAATTGCTGAACCGTCCTGCTCTAGCTGGGCTTCCCCGTGTGTGCTGGTTAGTAAACCTGATAAAACTTTCAGACCCTGCACTGATTTTCGTAAAGTAAATAACATCACAAAGCCAGACTCTTATCCACTTCCTCGCATGGAGGATTGTGTAGATCAGGTGGGCACTGCAAAATATGTCAGCAAATTTTATCTTTTAAAGGGGTATTGGCAAGTGCCATTGTCAAAACGTGCTCAAGAAATTGCTGCGTTCATAACACCTTCAGGCCTTTACTCCTACACTGTCATGCCATTTGGCTTAAGAAATGCCCCTGCCACCTTTCAACGGCTAATGAACCAAGTGGTAGCAGGTTTAAAGGGGTGTGCAGTATACTTGGATGATGTTGTCATTTACAGTGAAACCTGGGTAGAGCATGTTGTTCAGATCCGTGCTTTGTTTGAGCGGTTGGCTTGGGCAAACCTGACCATTAACCTAGCAAAGTGTGAGTTTGCTCAAGGTACAGTGACTTATTTGGGAAAAGTCGTTGGCCAGGGTCAGGTGCGTCCAGTTAGAGCTAAAGTCATAGCCATTGATCAGTTTCCAACTCCCACCACTAAGAAAGAGCTGATGCAGTTTCTGGGTATGGTAGGTTACTACCGAGGATTTTGCAAGAATTTCTCCTCGGTAGTTGCACCTCTTACTAAGCTCCTGAGTTCGAAGGTTAAATTTGACTGGTCCTCTCAGTGTCAACGTGCTTTTGTGAATGTTAAAAATCTGATTTCCTCTGCTCCTGTCTTGGCAGCTCCCCGGCTAGGTGATCCTTTCCACCTTCAGGTCGATGCCAGCAATTTGGGAGCTGGAGCAGCACTTCTGCAGACTGGTCCTGATGGTATTGACCATCCAGTCGGGTTTTTCTCCAGAAAATTCAATTCTTATCAGTTGAATTACTCCATTGTTGAAAAAGAGGCCCTGGCCCTCATTTGGGCCCTGCAACATTTTGAAGTATATGTTGGTGGAGGTAGAACCGTAGTAGTTTATACTGATCATAACCCGCTAACGTTCCTGCACTCATTACAAAATCCAAATCGGCGTCTGATGAGGTGGTGCTTGTTTTTACAGCCCTTTAACCTAGATATTCGTCATATCAAAGGGTCCGAGAATATTGTTGCTGATGCCCTGTCACGTGCTCTGACTTAAGTAGACAGTGTCCATTTATTCTTTCAGCTGAGCCTCTCTCCCCACTCTTAATTTGCTTCTTAGGTACCAAAGTTGCTGAGCTGGAGGGGATCGAGGGAGCAGTTTAGAGTGTACTTGTATTGCTGTATTACCATGTTGTGTCTTCTGTGTTTTACAGGACTCACTTTAGTTTCTCGGATACCCGTTGGCTCCTCTTTTTATGGGGGGGGATGTGACGGCCCTGTTGAGCATCTGCTTGTCCTCTCAGTGCCTTCTAGGAGAACCAGGAAGCAGTGGGCCGTCCTAAGCAGACCACACCTTAGGGTGTGGCATCACTGATAAAAAGCTGCCTCAGTCAGTCTGCGCTCTCTCTCTGGTGGCTGAGCAGCTGACTGCTGCTATGGCCTACAACCTGCTGTGGTTTGGTGTTTGCTGTCTTAAATACATGTAGACATGCACACACACACTACATTTGATACAACACACACCCACATTATGTTCTTTTCAGGTTGTTTAGTTAAATAAATACTGAAATCGTCTCAGAGCTCTGTGTGTCTCCTCTCCTTTGTTTCAACCTGAGAGCCAGGGTTGTAACATATGGTAGGCAGATTCCCAGTACAGTCATGAACCTACCCACCAAGTTTTGTGATGATAGAGCAAAGGGTGTCGAAATTATGGCCAATCATTTCTCAGCCCCGCCCATTGCGACAATACATTGGTCCGTGGTGGCCATGTTTTTGACCAGTCTGGCTCATTCATTGTAGAAATTTGTCTTTTCATCCCCTGAAGCCCTATACCAAATTTAGAGTTGATAGAGTCAATCTTTCAAAAGTTATATTCATTGTACTGTCAAATTTAAAGCCAATCAGACTTACGGTGTGAGGGGTGTGGCCTTCCCAAAAGCACATTTTCAAGCCTTAGTTACAGTGCTATCATGTGGCTGACTGGGCTCATATTTTTATAAAAGTTGATGCACATCTTTGCCAATCATTGGGCCAAGTTTTAAGTTTCTGGCCCATTCCAGCTCATGGGAATTTTGCAGTAGCTAGCGTGTTGGCACAGGCCTGGTGACATGTGACATGTGACCCTACATGAAGGGATCTCAGACTGGCTGTCCTGTACGTCAATCAGGTGGCATAGACTCGACCTGTTGTAGAATGCCCTCTGCTGGATGCCAACACTCATAACCTGGTTGGAGGGTGTTCCGTCCCTTTTTATTCTATGTTTCAAACATTCATTTATCGACCATTATAAATGCCAATATAAGAGAGTTTGGAAAACTCTCGGTATTGGCCTGTTGATAAATTGGTCGCGCTCTAGTTTTAATCTCATCCAACCTCTACGCCCACCTACACTCACACACTGCTCATCTGAAACACACAAACTTGAGTGCACCAACACTGGTATTTCTCCTATCACTCCAATTAATTGATTATCCTCAGATACACATGCACTCACATGTATCCATGCAGATGAACACATCAATACATTTATAGAGGTAAATAGCTTACTCTAGATTAACTTGCCAGCAAATGTGTACACACACGCCATTATTGATGACACCATTTAAGTCCTGTGGAGCAGTATGCTGTTGTGATGTGTTTATTCAAAGAACACCGGTAAACTGGTGGACTGACAGGCACAGAGTGGATGTGAGCCGGTGAGTGGACCCAGAGCATATGACACTGCAGCATTTTATACAGTAAGAACAAAGGAGACAAAATGGCAGGTTCAAACACTAGGAAAAAAAGATGGGTGGGGGGAGTGTGGAGAGTGTAATCAGCTCATCACAGCTGATCACATCAGTTTGATCACATTTAACATGGTAATCAAATCGGTCCTAAATGTCTTTTGATTAAGGGGATAGGAGACAGACGGGAATAATCATTTAAGGTTTGGAGGTCAAAGGGCTCCGTCACTCCAAATATGTATTTTCTTCCTCACCGTCATCACCCTCGTCTGTTCTAGCTATTACACCTTGTTTTTAATTTCGTTAAGATTTTGACAAGCCCCCAAGCTAAAGCTTGGTCTTTGTGAAAGTCCTTTTTCTGAACATATCCCTAACTCTGCAGATTAATCAGAGTGCAAATTACCTGCCTGCCCGAAAAAGTGCAATCCTACACATTTTGCTGTGCTTGGTGATTTCCCTCTGAAGACAGGCCATGTTATTTTCCCCAACCCTGCAGCGGTCCTGGCATGCAAATCACCATAAAATTAAATTTGAAAAACTGCACATGTACTCCTGGTGCTCTTAAAGTGCAAACTGCATACATATCAGGCCAGGATCACACACCACAGCAAAGGTCTCCACATAAAAGGCTATCTAATAGCTAACTGAGTCGCGAGGTTTGAAGCAGGGATGGCTAATAAGAATTAAAATGCGGAGGCACTGCATGCCTGTGAAGTGTCTACGACTTCCTAGTGATATGTCCCTGAGAAGAGACACGCTGACAAACACCACTGCCATAGCAGGACTCTGAGATGCTGCTGCTTGTTCAACATTGTCTACAAAGCTGTGTCAAATATCAAATAACACCACATCAAAGGATTTTCGGTTTTCACACTGATATGGGATGTACTTACTTTGCATTTATATACACCAGATGAGGCCCAGGCTTTGGCTTCCCTCTTTCCTGTGAGTTTTGAAAGTTAGGTCATTTGACTTTACCACATGCACCATATTGTTAGCCATACTCATGGGTCCAGTACCCATTAATATGGAGTGTTCAATAATAGTCACCTCTAGTCAGAGTGCGTTATATGCTCTTGCTCCTACAGTTGAATGTTTGAGCTTTACTCTGTAGCATGATGTATGTGCAGAGTTGACAATAAAAGGCTGGTTTGTGATATCACAAAAATTTTGGATGCCAATCTTGGTCCAGTATTCAGTATGCACAAGTGTGAAGTAGAATCTTGAAGTCTGAATTTTATGAGGAATATTATTTTAATATTTGAGCTTTTATTTCAAAATACAGTTTTTCAATAATCTGTTTACATTTCCTTATCATATTTGTTCCAATTGTATGTTTATCTGATTACCTTATAATATCACATTCTATTTTAGTTCACATTTTATAACAGTGGTGCAATTTCAGGGGAGGTACTGGTAGTGGTGAAAAGATTAATTATCTTGATCTGCAGACTTAATGTTTGTTAATGTTAATTTTTGGTCTCCATGATTGTTATTATTAGTACTTAGATCAAAAATCACTGTATTTATGAAAAACAATGTTGGTGCTGTTTATTCCCACAGATGTCACAGTTACAGGATCTGGTTATTATAGACAGATTCAATATTTATCTGTCATGTATCACCACAGTAACAGCGTTACATACATTAGAAGCTGCACACACTCATAAAAACATTATAAAAATATATCCTGTGGTTTGGTGTCGACCTGTATACTGAATAAGGACTAGTTAACATTTATAATCATCAGAGAACGTTACAGATGTTGTTTTTGTTTCCTATGTGCTTCCTGAATATATACGTACGTGTGTGAAAGTCTCATCTCTAACATGGAAAGCACAATACAAAAGACTTATCACGATCCTGCTCATCCGGGAGGTCTCGGAAGTATCTATAAGCTGCGCAATCCTAGCGGTTTTGACAAACAGTTCCAGTGTATTGATGTGTTTTCTAAAAACGGATGGGTCAGATGTCTTAAGAACAAATCAGGAGTGTGTATTACAAAAGCTTTTAACAACATTCTGAGTGACGGCCGTATACCTACGAAACTCCAAACAGACATGGGCACAGAGTTTTATAATAAACACTTCCAACAGCTAATGGATCAGTATGAAATCCAACATTTTACAACATCAAACGAGACTAAGGCTAGTGTGGTGGAGTGATTTAACAGAACCTTTAAGACTCGAATGTGGAGATATCTATCGTCTGTTAATTCTCGTAGATATGTTGAGGGACCTGGTTGCCTCTTATAACAAATCTCACCATAGATCGATAAAGATGACCCCTGATGCTGTTAATAAAGACAACGAGATAACAGTCTTTAACAATCTATTTAAGTGATATTGTGAATTATCAGCTAGTTGGGGATCGTTATTTACCACTTCTTTGATGTAAAAAATGTGTAGGATGAGCCAAGGCATATGCCCACTCTGACTTATGACAAACCGCACTACACATCGCTCTCCAAATTGGTTATAGATAATATAGAGATCTCATTTAAAAAACGATCAAAACCAGTATATACCCTTTGCATTTAGTAATCATCAAGCTGGCACTTCAGGCCTGTGAAACAGTTTTACCATTTGGAAAATGACACACATCCCGTTGGCTTGTGATGATGGTAGATAAATGTCATATTATATGAACCAGGCCGGGGGAGACTTGCCAGGCTTTATAGGGGCCAGTACACAATATGGTAATGGTTTAGAAGGGATACTTCGTAGTCTATATAGGATCGCATTGCCTTTGTTAAAAAGCGGGTTCAGTCTGGTTAAACCCCATTTAAAGACAGCTGCCACAAATATAGCAGGGGATGTTGTATAAATTATTGCATGAAATACACTGTCAATACACTGGATGGGAGTGGACCTTTATAAAGACCTCCTTCCAGACCTGGGCGTAGACGTAAAAGAGTTGTTAAAAAATGCAAAGCCGTCAAAAAGAAGTCAGTCACCAGGAGTTACAGAGCTCCGAACAGACATCCCAGGACTTTGTCTAGAGACATATTCTAGGCTAGAATTCTAGGAAGACAACCATGGTTCTCATTCATAACCAGTCTGAAGAATGTGTGAAGACCGAGTTGTATCTGTTTGACGTTCCCTACACCCAGATATCTAAAATCTACTTATGTTGAAATCCCTCCTGTTTCTGCGATAATGGACACAGGTCCTCTGGAATTTTACATATTGGCTAGTGGGGAGGACTACCTGGACCTGAACAAATTGTATCTTTATACACGTGTGAGGATTACAAATGCAGGATGCAGCAAATGCAGCAGAAGTTGGATTTATAAACCATCCAGGATGCACCTTATTCTCACAGGTTGATATAATGCTGGGAGACAGGCTTATAACACAATCCTCTAACACATATCCATATCAAGGCATATTTGAATGTTTAATTAACTAAGGGAAAGACACTCTGGATACACAATTCAGCACAGGTTTGTTTTGTAAGCACACCAGCAGCCATATGGATGACACATCCATAGTTGGGGACAACAGAGGGTTGGCGACCAGAGGTACATATGCTAGAAACAGTCGAATTGTGGAGTTAATGGAGTTGTTTTTTCAAGAAAAACTACTGCTAAATGGTATTGATATTTCTCTGAAATTTATATGGTCAAAAGACGAATTCTCTCTTATGACTGCTGCAAATGTACAATATCATGTTAAGATTATGTCTGCCAGTGTATTTGTAAAAAAAGTCTCTGTAGTCCCAACGGTGTGCTTGGCTCACAGCAGAGCTCTACAGCATTCTAATGCTAAATAAGCTATAGACAGAGTCACTTTGAAAACTTTCTCCATCCCCGCCGCAACTAGAGTGTGCAACCAGGAAAATCTCTACATTGGCCAGATCCCTAAATTTGTTATTATCGTATTTGTCGATAACGAATGATACACAGGAAGTTATACTCATGATCCATCTAATTTTGAGAACTATGATACAGAGTTTATAAATCTGTATGCTGGTGGACAGTCTTTTCTGCGCCCTACTCACTTCTCATTCCCTAAGGTGTTAAACTTGTGAGGGAAATATCTTTTCATCATATCCTCAAAGCCTAAGGCTGCGGGTAATTTCAATAAGCGCGTAGGTAGAAAGCTGAAAGAAGCTATCCAGCGCTGTTTCTATGCTCTGTCGTATACATTAAAATGACCCTGCTGCCTCTCACTGTCAGCTCGGGGGTTATTCCTTGTTTGACAAAGTACTCTAGCAGAAAATATTTGTCAAATCCTGATGCGTTATGCGCTATGAATGTATATTCATTAAATCTGGGTGCTCTATAGTAGTTCACAAATGCTTTCACAAAATCTTAACCTGTGAAACAGAACATATTTTCCCCGTCAGTGTCTTTTACACAGCAGAAATGTGCCTCATGTCTGCCATTATGATGCCGTGTCTCAAATATTTTGTACTTTTTTTTCATCAGATCTTCCCTCTTCATAGGCTGGATATAACACTGATAGTGTAGTGCCTTGCCATCCATTATTTCTTGAGCACAGTGTCGACACCTAATAGGCACACACTTGTGTGTTTTGCCTTTTTCTCCTACTGTATAGATACGGCTGCATGCCTCACAGCATTTATGCATGTTGCATGGTATCTTTTTGTGTACTTCCTCCACTAGCTTGTGTTGCTTGAAACATGAATTGAGATTTACATATGCATCTGCAATCGTCACATTTCCTGGTGTTGTTTGGATGTTCATGACATGCGTCTGTAAAACAGACATTGCATCTGAGTTTACAGTTATGACACAAGGCCATTTCATATGTCTCATAACAATATTCACACACGTACACTATATTACCAAAAGTATTCGCTCACCTGCCTTTACTCATTCTATGAACTGAAGTGCCATCCCATTCCTAACTCATAGAATTCAATATGATGTCGGTCCACCTTTTGCAGCTATTACAGCTTCAACTCTTCTGGGAAGACTGTCCACAAGGTTGAGGAGAGTGTTTATAGGAATTTTTGACCATTCTTCCAAAAGCGCATTGGTGAGGTCACACACTGATGTTGGTCGAGAAGGCCTGGCTCTCAGTCTCCGCTCTAATTCATCCCAAAGGTGTTCTATCGGGTTCAGGTCAGGACTCTGTGCAGGCCAGTCAAGTTCATCCACACCAGACTCTGTCATCCACGTCTTTATGGACCTTGCTTTGTGCACTGGTGCACAGTCATGTTGGAAGAGGAAGGGGCCCGCTCCAAACTGTTCCCACAAGGTTGGGAGCATGGAATTGTCCAAAATGTTTTGGTATCCTGAAGCATTCAATGTTCCTTTCACTGGAACTAAGGGGCCAAGCCCAGCTCCTGAAAAACAACCCCATACCATAATTCCTCCTCCACCAAATTTCACAGTTGGCACAATGCAATCTGAAATGTACCGTTCTCCTGGCAACCTCCAAACCCAGACTCGTCCATCAGATTGCCAGATGGAAAAGCGTGATTCATCACTCCAGAGAACGCGTCTCCACTGCTCTAGAGGCCAGTGACGGCGTGCTTTACACCATTGCATCCGACACCTTGCATTGCACTTGGTGATGTGTGGCTTGGCTGCAGCTGCTCGGCCATGGAAACCCATTCCATGAAGCTCTCTGCGTACTGTACTTGGGCTAATCTGAAGGTCACATGAAGTTTGTAGCTCTCTAGCAATTGACTGTGCAGAAAGTCGGCGACCTCTTTGCACTATGCGCTTCAGCATCCGCTGACCCCTCTCCGTCACTTTACGTGGCCTACCACTTCGTGGCTGAGTTGCTGTTGTTCCCAAACGCTTCCATTTTGTTATAATAGAGCTGACAGTTGACTGTGGAATATTTAGGAGCGAGGAAATTTCACGACTGGATTTGTTGCACAAGTGGCATCCTATGACAGTTCCACGCTGGAATTCACTGAGCTCCTGAGAGTGGCCCATTCTTTCACAAATGTCTTGTTTCACAGTCTGCATGCCTGAGTGCTTGAATTTATACACCTGGGGCCAGGCCAAGTGATTAGAACACCTGATTCTGATCATTTGAATGGGTGAGCGAATACTTTTGGTAATATAGTGTATGAAGTACCAAAGAATCCTCTCAGGTTTTCTATCAAATAATAATGATTATCCCATAGGTATAACCAGGTGGTTCAATTGCTGATATCACCATGTGTTTGTAGCACTCCAAAAGTTTGCGCCCAGCTGTATGATGTAATATTACAATTTGGTAATATTACAGGGATGGTTCTCTCAATGCCGCATTTAAAATACTACCAGGATGCGTCCCATCTAATGCACGATCAATCACGCCAGACAGCCTCTCTCTAATTCTCATGGGGACTAACTCAGGATTATCGAGACTAATGTCTCTGAAATCAAGACGCTGACACGACTCGAATGCATTAAAATTAGGTATATCACGGTTTTGTATTGGGGGTGTCACATCTTCATCATTAGAGGAAACAGGCGCCTCCTCATGCTCAACCCCTGCATTCTGTTCTAACCCTCTATCTTTGACACTGCCCCCTGTCTGATTTATAGAGCAAGACCTGTTAACACTGGAGGGGTCTACAGTGTTCGGCACAACTGTACCGTCAGTCTGAACAACAACAGAGCCATTATCAGCATCGTCAATCATATCAAGCCCTACGGCAACAACAGCAGCATCAACCTTATCATCATCACAACTATCTCAATGACATCATCGGCGTCACCATCGTCATTAACTAACACCAGAACATGGTCAGCATTAATGTCAAGGCCCGCAGTATTACCGTCATCAACATTGTGAATATCATCATCATCATCATCAGCAGCAGCAGCAGCAGTAGCACAAACAGCAGCAACAGCACCATCATCATTATTAGTACAGGCAACGCTAGCAACAGCACGAGCAGCACGACCTCGGGTGACAGCAATAATCGCCACCCGTCTTGTCAAGGCCTCGACTCGTTTAGTCTGAGCCTTAGCCCATCTAGACATTGTGTCGACCATCACCATAAGCCATTGTTTTGTGCAAACCGATTACATCTACCGTGAACACCTTCACTGACAATAGGTATGGTTCTCTCATCATCACTGTTCCATTCATCGTCGTTATCGCTGGTGTCTAAAACAGTCCATGCCCCATCTATGAGATTTAACTTTTTCAAAGGGGTGGCATAATGACAACTATTAAACGATTGTATTAAGCCTCTCCACCAGGTTATCAAGTAAAATGGAAACAGAGTTGTTACATGCCAAATGCTCCCTTAACAGCTGTCTCATATTTACCAGGTCCTCTTTGTACTGAGCATCAGAACTCCTCCATCGTTGTACTATTTTAGAATAAGGTTTTTGCTTTTTTTAACAGGTTTTTTTTTCTTCACATGCAGATTTTTTGGCAGTGTTGTTTTAACTCTGCAAATTCACTATTTAACTATGGCTGTTAGCTGGTCAAGTCTATCGGTCACAGAGGCGAGCAGATTAGTTAATGCTTGTGTCTCAATGTTAAGTGGTTCCACAAGGCCTAGACCACTTATGTATAGACTGTGTCCATATTGCCTAGCTAAATCGGTCAGTTCAGAACCCTGTGGGGGAGCAAAATGCTCTGGTGAGGCGTTTTTGGCACTATAATGACTAAGTTCCGAAGGCTTTAACACTAACTGGCCTTCTGAATTTTGTAAGAGGGGGCTGGAAATCTATACACATCATCAAAAACAGTATGTTAGTATGGATGTAACCCACTCCAATATATTGACAATTCCTATTTAAGTATTAAACAAAATAGTGTTTTATCGTCAAGGTCTCTTTGGTCCTCCTCAGTAGCTTTTTGTTTCCAAATAGCTAACCGTGCATCAAGTTTATTCCGCTCTGCTCTGAGGACTTCATCAGAAGTCAGTAATGACAACAATAATGAAAAGACACCATTTGAGTGACCTGTGAGCAGATGGAGATCAGCTCTATTTTGTAGAGATGATTCGCCACCTCCAACAGACAGAGCTGCAAAAAAACACATCACGCATTAATACATTTTCCATCTGTAAAAATGGTAAAACAAAGAAGTGTAACACATCAAAAACTTGGTTGTTAGTACCCGAGTTTTTGTCAATGTCCAGCACAGCAACCTCCATGCGATTACCTAATAAACAAAACCTTTAAAACACGATGCAAAACAATATTTACTACATCATACTAAAAATTATAGCATCATTAAAACAAATCTATCATGAATAGGATGATGAGATAATGATAATAATAATAATAATAATAATAATAATAATAATAATAATAATAATAATAATAACTCACCATTCAGAGAATCCATTGGTACTGCAATCAAAAATTGTCTTTTTCCAAAAGAATTTAACTATAGAAACTGGCAAAAATAGCGGATATAGAAAACTTAAAGTAGCTAGCATTAGCACACCCAAGAAAGCAGTAGGCCAGGAGAGAGAGAGAGAGAGAGAGAGAGAGAGAGAGAGAGAGAGAGAGAGCTATTCTTTACAGTTAGCTATATATGTGCTCAGATATCCACACCCACTAAGCTGGATCCCGCTCAATAGTCGGGTATCAGCAAAGGGGAGGGCAAAAATGTGTGTTAAGAAATATAAAAAAATTGAAACAACATTCTTTAATTAAATAGTAAAAAACTGTCCTGTTTTTTACATAGAGACCAAACACTGATAGTCTATCTCTTAATGTATGTTTTAAAATCCTTGAGTGATTAGGGGGTTTCCCATCCAGCATGAGATAAATACTGACTAAAACAAAGTCAAAATATAATTAAACTACCATTTATGAATTGCAAACTGAATACATCATTTACCGATTAAAACAAATCATCAAAAATATCATCACTATCATTCACACAAACACAAAACTCCACACTGCTGTCTGGTCACATACCTAATAAGATCACCCCCGATTTGACTATGCCTCTTTAATCAAATGAAGATTATTTTGATCCCCATCACATACCATTGAAAAAAAAGTGGTTTATCGTATAGTCAACACTCATGTGTTAAGTAAATGAGACATGACTAAAAATAAAATATAATTGCATGTACATTTAAACGACATTCTTCAAATTAAACAGTATGTATGTCTTTCTTATGTTGAACAATGCAAAGACACACTAAAATCCCATCCTATAATACACAAATCCAGATACTGATCACAGAATCTACCTTTCCTGGCTCCTGCTGCCTCGAAATACTGAGGGATCTGGATCGTCACACGCCCTGCTCTCCTCGGTTTCACAATCTCCCTGTGTCTATATTTCTGTAATTTTGATGCCTCTTAACTCTGATGTTTCTGTTACTAATTATCTTGTGTGTCCTGCCCTCTTCCAGGTCACCAGGGTGGACAGGAGGTCGTGTGGCTCTGGCCCCACTTGGTGATGATTCGTCCTGCTCAGTCATCTCCTGGATCCTCACATTTTACAGATATAATTTGTATCAGATATTCTGTCAATGAAACTTGTAAACAGTGATTTGTTGCTCTTTTCTGTACACGTGACATCTATTGCATGTCTGTCCATCCTGGAAGAGGGATCCCTCCTCTGTGGCTCTTCCTGTGGTTTCTTCCATCATTTTTTTTACCCAGTTAAAAGGGTCTTTTTTTCTCCATCAACATGGCAAGTTTTTCCTCACTCGAACTGAATGTTGACAGAGGATGTTGTTCTCTGTACTGATTGTAAAGCCCATTGAAGCAGTGTGATTGCGATTTCGGGCTATATAAATTAAAATAAAATTGTCTGATTTGATTTGATTTGATTATCCATGAAGGAAATCAGTTCCCTGTTCATGTTCCACAATGATTATACTGAAATACATTAGATAATACATCTAATACAGCAGATGTGCACTTGATAACATTTATGTATTTACCTGCTCTCCTGATTCAATAGTCTACTATCACAATACCTGGGTGCCAATTCGGTATGTATCGTGATTCCTGAGTATTGCGATTCTGTATTATCACAATGACAAAAGTTGAATCATACACCTCACTAGTTTGTATATCATGAATCACATGTCCAATAACAATGCAAATCACATGTCAGTCTTGCTGTGTTTCAGCATCATGACTATACTGCATATAAAATTTAGTAAATGAAATACTTTTCGAAGTTTAGTGCTATATGTAGCTGCTCCTTCTCATCAAGCCAGTGCTATAAGAATAACAGATAAAATAGACAATGAAAATCGATCTAATATGTGTTCTTCTTTTAGATACAGCTCTGCTGAATGGACTGAAAAACTCTTGCAGTGAAGAACAGCGTTGGAGGATGAGTGACACCACTAGGTGCAGCGGAAGCTCAGGAGAGAGGCTGAAAATGTCAGTGTGTTTGTTCCATAATTACACAACTCAGAAGGGATAGAAGTAAAAAATTAAAGCTGTAAGCAGCGATGAATGGGCCCTCACAGTCCACATGTGTCAGGGCATGCTGCCGTCGGGGTATTCAGGGCAAGACCCTCTACATGTTTGAGCAATTTGGAGTAGATAGCAAATTGTATATGGAAGTTATAATGACTTGATGGTTTTATGGTGAAGCATCAAAATGGACCGCGCCACCAGGTGTGATGTAGGTGAAAGCTTTTGATAAGTTTTGTCCTGAGATGCTACTTGCAAAGTTTGTTGCAAATCGGTGAAATGGCTTAGGAGGAGTTCGAAAAAGTAAGTTTATCATTTTTTCACAGAGCCTTAGTGGCTCATGGGGAAGTAGTCACCTGAGTTTCATGTCATTCGGACAGACCAATGTGGAGATATGCAACACACGTGGATATAAGGTTTTTGAATGTGCGACAAAGTACATGTGAGTTATAAGCCAAACGCACTTTCCTTGATTATAGCACCGCCTAGTGGTTGAAATCGAGGACGACAATAGATTATGAAATCTTTGGGCAGGTGTGATGTATATTCCAAGTTTGGTGAGTTTTGGGGCATGTTCAGGCAGTGAAAAATGCGATCATTTGGAACAAAAAAGTTGTCATTTGAAAAACAATAGGGACCTCGCAGGTCGAGACCTGCTCGGGCCCTTATAATGAAAATGACCAACTTTTTCTTTTCACATATACAAAATTCCACTTTTAAGCCATTATGAAGGGTTAGGGTTATCTCTTCTTTTCTTTTCTTTCATTCTTATTTCATTTTAATAGTAATCTTTACTTTTATTTTTGCAACAATCTCTAAGACAAGTGAATTCAGTCATTACTTTAAGTGCTTTAATTTTATCCAAGTTTTTAACAGAACGACAGTCTTTTCTTTTTGATGTTTGATTTTTAATAGATCGTTAAAGTATCACCGCCTGATCCAAAAGAAGTTGAATTAGTTTAAGAATCAGAACTTAAGAACCATCACTCGAAACAACAAAGAGAAAGTCTTTTTCAAGACTATCCTCATCCTATTAACTTAGACGTAATCAGGGAAAGACCCTCTACATGTAAGTGTAGTCTGGTGTACATGGGAAGGGCCTGTTCATCACTGCTTGCAATTTAATTATTACATTTCTATTGTTAAGAAATAATTAAAATTTGACAATAAGGCCTCAGTGTGGTACATTGCAAACGAATAATGATGATTGGATCACTCACTACACCATGTGGACCATATTGTGCATTAGAATTTAAAAATTAAGTCAGACATTTCTGAAAATTCTGAGTTTGAATTTTTTTCTCAAACTGCATAATGTCCCTATATTTTCTTTGTATTGTATACAATTGAATTTGTGTCAACAAAAATATCAAATTATCACATTGTTTTACCCAACTTTTGGGGAACTGGTGTTGTACTTATTACGCTACTGTGTGATATACTGTAACAGAGTAAATGTGTTTTTGCATTGCAGTTATGCCTGGAAGAATTGTGTGGTGAAAAGTGGAGGGCTGGCACTGTTGTTTGTAAAGGAAGGGAAAAAAAACTCTCTTTTCAGTGTGTTTTGAGTAGCAATGAGAGCAGTACATGGGGTGCAAACTGTATATCAAGGTCATGTTCGCCCAGGGGAGGAACCAGTGCTCTTAGCTGGGAGCAGGCTTTGAGCATGATGGGATACTATATAAAGAAGCTGCTAAAATAACCAAAAGGATCATTGTTACTTTCTTCCAGAAGTAGAGCTCAGATTTTATACCAAATAAATGCATTGACCAAAATATGTATGTGTGTCAGTGTACTGTACCACTGTGTTGGACTGTAACACGTCTATTATCAATGAGTCTTTCAAGTTCTTAATAATGGTGCATGTGTTTTGACTGAATTGTACTAGCCAATTGCTGATATATATAAAAGTGGGTAAGGTGTGTCATTTGGAAGGCTGAACAGTGTTAACAAAATCACTTTTGGTTAATGTAATTTAGGTATAGTCTATATTCATCATAAAAAGATAAATCGGGGAGTGCTAAAGGGGCTACGCCAGCAGTGTAGTGTTACACTTTTACTTCAGGGCAATTATGTATTTCCAAACCTCGGCCCTGTTGTTATGGTTGTTGCCTCAGCTAGATTATCACTGTCAAAATTAGAAAGCCATTACTTTGGAAATAAATTCTTGCTGGCAGTTCCTCTTGGTAAAATTCAAACTCCTCTCAGTCACGCTTCCATTGTGGTCTTCTTGCCACAAATGAAGCGACGCCTGCAAGCTAGTTCAGGCAGTCAGATCGAGCTGCACTGACACACACGTGACACACTTCACTCTCTAGACCATCTAACAAATGCACCCTCGCTATTTGACTGGCTATTTAAGCTGCAAAACTTTCCTTCTCTCACTCTTGCTTGTCAATGCCGCTGCTGCCCTGCACAAGCATCGCTGCCTGCCCCTGCCCCACCACCACCCCAGCATCCACCTGCAGGCTCTGTCTAGGGGAGAATATATTTAATCATCACTCCCCAATATGTCATGTAAACATATCTGCAGGGAGTGATGAGGTCAGAGCCAAGATGCCAAACTCTAACTATGTTCTGCTTTGTAATAAACATTTCAAATGTGAGTTGTCTGAATGAACTCATCTCACAAGATTTTAGAGTGACACTAAAAAGCATCTTATCATTCCAAATAAATGTCTCTCTCTGTAGAGATAATTTTCATCATGTTTTCAGACACTTTGATAAACAATCCCAGCCTGTCAGTGACAAAAACAAGCACTTTTATTTGACACTGACAGACAAATTTGCCCCTAAGGATCACGTTGTAGCCAATGCAGCTGTGTCGCGGCTAACAGTTCAGGCTGGACGTGTGCCAAAACACTTTCACATCAAAACATGTAAATATAGGGTCAAGGTTGAGCTGTGAGACTAGAGCTCTTAAAAATTGTTCAGTAAGATTGCAGTCTCAGTTTTCTGATAAAGGTTGTTTGAAATGTCCAGAATCTCATGCAAGAGTAGAATATGTTATATGATTTGTGTCCTTATTGTAACTGAGTACACATAAGAAAGTGCAGTCAAGCAAAATGATGATTGAGCCACACAACACACATGCTTAAGTACATGTAAAACAGCTACAAGCTACACGTGAGTACAGTGTCTAACAGTAGTAAACCAAGATGAAACACATACCGGGACTAGATTTGTCAAAATGACATGCAATGATGTTTTGATTTGAGATTCTCAGAGCAGTGTTCCATGTACTCTACGAGCTGACACTTTAAATTATACAGAGTCTACTTAATATATGTATCACTGAACTCTTAAAAGTCTAGATATTGGTTTTGTTTGGCTCGTGATGATACTGGAGGTCACACTCATGCAGTCCTGTTATCCTTCACATCACTCAGTATTCCAGCTGCAGGTCCAATATACAGTCCTACACTGCAGGCTTTTTGGTGGGGCGCGTGCTTTCAAAATTACCCTCCGCTGCGCTCGCACCTTAAAAAGCGCGTGCATGGCTGAAGGTCACTCAAACACAAAAGGCTTTCAGCGCTGCGGTCCAATATAGCGCATGCGCGCTGCCGGAGGACTGCTTCACAGACCGCAATATGGCGAGAATGCCTGCCAGCGGAGACGCGGAGCAGGGGCAGATGAGCCCCCCCGAGAGGAGCAGAGAGGAGGATAATGAGGAGGAAGATGAAGATGAAGATGAGATCCAGGAGGTCCAGATAACCGGTGAGCAAGGGGATGAGGAGTCCGATAGAGATGGTGTTGCGCTGGAGTGGGAGTCAGGGAGTACAGTGCTGGACTCCAGCGGTTCCGCCGCGGAGACACAAGCGGTCGTTACTCGGAGTATGGACCAAGGAGAGGAGGATAGAGAGGCGGACCCCCTCAGCGGCAATAACGCAGTTCGGCTTGAGTCTCACGTGGAGGGAGACCTTCAGCGGTCAGAACGGAACAGGCTGAGCGAAAACACACGTCTGGCCACCCGGTACGCAGTGAGGATCTTCAGGGAGTACCTCACTGAGAAAGCACAAAGTCCAGACTTTGAAAGTCTGGACAAGGAGGCGCTCTGCGCTGTGCTGCGCTCTTTTTACGCGGAGGCACGCTCGAAAAGTGGACAGCTGTACAGCAAGTCTTCCCTTATTAGCATTCGGAGCTCACTGAACCGGTACCTGAACGAGCCACCTTACTGTCGCACTTTAGACCTCACCAAAGACCCGGAGCTACGCAGCGCCAACCTGGCCCTGGCCGCGGTCATACGGAGGCTGGAGGAGCAAGGCGCTGGCCCCGTGGTGCAGAAGCAAGCCATCACACGCTCCGACCTGCGGAAACTGTACGAATCCTCTGTGTTCAACACCGACACGCCATTCGGACTGCTCAACAAAGTATGGTTTGAGACCTGTATGTACTTCTGCACCAGGGGCCGGGAGAACCAGCGGGAGCTGGAGGAGGACTCCTTCGGCTTGGCCATTGATGAGGACGGGAGAAAGTTTGTCTATTTTAAAGCTCTTGGACCGTACCACAAGTCCCGCTCCGCCGCCTGGACCAAGAAACGCCCGGAAGCAGATGAGGACACCTTGCCGCGGATGTACGAGACGGGCACGGAGCAGTGCCCGTACGCCAGCTTCGTCCGGTACGTGTCTAAACGGAACCCTCTCTGTAGAGCGTTCTTCCAGCGACCTCGAGACCACTGCTGCGCGAGCGACGTGACATGGTACGAAAATAAAGCCATCGGTAAGAACCTTTTGGGCACAAGGATGCAGATGTTGTCGCGCGCCGGCAAGCTCTCCAAGACCTACACTAACCACTGCATCGGTGCTGTCTCCATAGCAACGCTCAACAGCATCGTTGGCGCCGCGGGCTCCGGGAAAACAACGACGCGTTATGTTGCCTCGGAAACGGTCATCGGTCACACGCAGTCCCACCTCCAGCTCGTGATCCCGTACCTCCGCCGGGTAAGCGACGCTGCAGATCTGAAGCTGCAGCGGACGATGACAGATACGGCATCCGCAGCAATAAACATATCGGCGGCAACAACAGCGAGTAGAGCCATCCCTGAGGAGGACACGGGGGCTCCTGACGCCAAGAAGCTGTGCTTGCGCCCCAGGACACGCGCGGAGTCGCCTGTGGAGCAGAACGAGAGCGAAGCGGTGCCAGCTATAGCCAATGAGTCCCATAATCATACAGTGCCCACTGTTCGGTCCCCGGCTGCTCTGGCCGTACAGGTAGCACAAGACATGGGATCTTTTGTCGTCTTCACTAGCTTATATGTTAATAGCTCATGCGTAAAATCCGCCACAGGGAAGGCAAAATAGTCAGTCTAAACACCAGCACCATGGGTAACAGATAATGGTCATTAATGCAAACACTGCCAATTTATTGGTCACTCCACATCAGTCCATCTTTAAGGGAGTGCATAGTATTTCTAAATTAAAGAAGCACTCTGCAGTTACTGAATAAACTGAATGAACAAACTGACCTCAAATGACAACACAATGTATACTGTTTACTTTGTTTATATGTGGTGACCCTGCCACCTTTTTAGCTTCAAACAGTGTTTTGTGATCTAATTTTCCTCGGAGTGCAGCTGTTTTTTTTCAGTTAAAAAAAAAAAAGAAAAAAAAAAGAGTTTTGTATCATTACCTCATCGTAAATGTTGAAATTATGGGTTTGAATTTCTTCTCCAAAACTGCACTCTTTGTGAGCACAGAGTGCCTCTTTGTGCACACAATACATTACAGTGAAGCCCAGTGCACAATGTCAAAGTGATGCACAACAATAACAGTATTGAAAGAGATGTAATAGCTTGTGTTAAGTGATAACGTTTTGAAAATAACATTCTTTCACCCAGTTTTAGTGTTATCTACAGTAGAGAATTGACACAGCCACATTTCTTGACCATATTTATTAACCTATGTGAAAGATTAGGAAACTGCTTTTTTTAACAAGGATCTTTTTTCCAGAGTTTTAAAAAGTAATTTAAAAGAGCTTTTGGTCTTCCTTTTTTGATTCACTCACAGCTCTCATGAACCTCGTTTCAGCAGGCAGCTGCTTTAAGTAAAAACAGTTCTGATAACCCCATTGTACACCTGCTTAGGAGCAAATGACAGGGAGATAGCTAGCTGGTTATTGTAGTGGAGCATTTAGCCAGAGAACCAGTTATTTTTCTGAGTTGTTGGAGAGAAAACCAGAGCTAAAAGGAGAGTGAATATTGGGATGTAATTAATCAGATGCACAAAAACACGACTCCAAAAAACTGTAATGTTGCTCTGCCTCTGTGTGATGTGTAAATAGGCAACTGTTTGATAATGTGTTTGCCCCCAAAACTTTTATCACAAATTATAACTTATAAATAGATGTCAGAACCCATCAGTAAATCCCTGGTTGTGCTGGGTGGGAAACCTGCTCAGCTTAGTAGAAAACCATGCTCATTCTGCCAGACTTTTGAAAATCTAGTCACAGACTTTAAATCTGATGTTTCAAGACATAGAATTGAATAGAAGACATACAGTACAACTGTACAGGTTTGAAGAGAGCAGTCTGGAACAGAATGAAAGAAAACAGAAAAACTGTGAGGAGGAGAGATGAGTCAGGGGACCTTTGTTCCCAACCTGTCAGGCACTGACCACCTACCAGGCTACCAATTGCTTGCTTCTGAGCTTATATATATATATAGCTTACAATGTGATGTGTAACCTCAAAGGCTGTCCTTGTATGTATTTGCTTCTTGTCTGATTTTTGGCGTTATCTAACCGTCCTGAGGCTATGATTCTAAATCATCAGGACTTAGAAGTCCCAAAGACCTGAAAAATGAAATACAAACTGTAAGTGGACTGCTTTTATACAGCACTGGTCTATATACTACTACTACTACTACTACTACTACTACTACTACTAATAATAATAATAATAATAATAATAATAATAACAACAACAACAATAACAATAATAATAAGTATGATGATAATAATAATGATATTCAGTACCATGCACATTGGCACCAGGAAATATTTTCTGAGATGGTTATCGTAACATGAAAATCTCATATCACTGGATTCCTATTCTGATTCTGATTCTGATTCTGTGTAAAGCTGCATTCACTATTTTTTTTGCTGCTAGGGGGCAGCAATACAAGATCAACATATCACTTTTTAAAGTTGTTCTTTCAAAGGCAGCAAACAGTTGCCTCTTAAACATCCCGCAGACACTAAGCAACATTAGCATTAATTTGGGGTCGTGTCCATTGGCCACTCAATAATTGCAGGACCAATATAAAACCTTTTTTAGAGCTACAAATATTGTGTTTGATGGTCGAAATCAAAACAGTATTAAGCATTATTTATTGGGCAGTCAAATGTCTGACTGTTGAATTCTGACAACTACACTGCTGCTACTATCTTCACTTATAAAACTTCTGCTGTGACTTTTACACTGCTACTATCACCACTGTGTGTGTGTGTGTGTGTGTGTGTGTGTGTGTGTGCGTGTGTGTGTGTGTGTGTGTGTGTGTTTGTTTGTTTTTTATCCCAGGAAATTCTTGGCAGCAGCAGTAGCAGCAGTATGTCGAGTAAGCTGGTCTCTGTATGTCCTGGGTCTCCTTTGGGCACCGCTGGCATCCCCACACCAGCCAAGCTCACAAAAACCAATGCACCTGTCCACATCGATGTGGGTGGACACATGTACACCAGTAGCCTGGGAACCCTCACCAAGTACCCTGAATCACGGTGAGAGATACACATCCACTATGAAAAAGCAATCCCTAACAACCTTGAACTTCTGATAACACACTGAACACTTTTCCTGAAATCAAGATGTTTGGTATGATACACAAAGTCATCATGATAGTCGTCCCTTTATTTGTCCATAACCACTAAAAACTGAACCCTTCACATTAACTCCACTAGTGCAGTGCCTGTAGGAAGTATGTATTGCTATAGAAAAGTGGGAGGTGAAGTAGCTTTTTCATGGATGGCCAAATGAAGTTGAATTTGAAGGTGGGACGTCAGTGACATTTAGGTTTGTTGTGAAATGTGTAGATTGATAACTATTGTGTTTTCATATATTTTGTGGGGAGTTGAACCCCATTCCACTAATGAGAAAGTACCACTAAAGGTGCCTTTTTTGCTTTTTTAGCTATTGGGAAAAAGCAAAAACATTAATGCAACAGGATGATATTTGAAAGTGTTTTGAAGGCTAAATCTGGTTAGATTTCTGTTTTGAGGATAATTGAAGGGTATGTGTGGTCGAATATTGTAATAAGTATGAATTTGTTTTCCATCATGGTTATGCTGTTGCATTGGTGTTAAACACTAACCCTTAGTATGGTTAAACAAACATGTTAAGTTTTGAATAATTTGTTGTAAGACAGAAATTGGGAAGATACAAAGAGAATGACGGCTGTTGTAGCACAGTGATGATCTTTTTAGAATGAGAAATTGTCTGTTCAGTTATGGTGAGGGTTAGTGTTAGTGAGGGTCATGCAGTGAGTTAAATCATAAATGCTAAATGATTAAATATATGTAATATTCATGCATGTAACAAAATGGGAGTAATTCAGTCATCATGCATGTCACAGCATGCAAGAACATACAGGTTGGCGCACGTGTACTTACCCACGTAGACACACACACACACACACACACACACACACACACACACACACACACACACACACACACACACACACACACACACACACACACACACACACACACACACACACACACACTCATACACACACAGCTTTATGTTGAGTAGTACCTAATTCAGAATCATTTGTATGGCTGACACTGTAGTCCAAACAGGTTATTTACTTGTACTTAGTCTGGTAGGTTCATTTTTCTGGGCTGAAACATGAACTTCCAGAGAACTATGTCAGCACTCCTGTAAAAATGACATTGCTCAGAAAGTGATGCATTTTCTTTGTTTCTTCGTCTAGAGCAAGTATGCTGTAAGTCTGTTTGATCTGCCAACTCTGCTGGCAGCAACGTAGAATTGTCCATGGCTGAAGAAATCTCTCTCTCTCGCTGCAGAAAACACCAACGTGTTGTAAAGACTGACCCTGTGACTTATTCACAGTCATGGCAAAGAAGGGTCTCACTGGAAATTGTTTCCGTCGCAAGGTGAATGGAAAGATGTTGTCAGATGCTATGAGTGTGACAATTAAGAGAGTGTGTCCGGTATGACACCAATTACAGATTTTTGCAACTAAGAGGTGTGGCAGTATTTGTTCTATGATGTATCTTGAGCAATGTCCATTTTGTTGGTCAAAGTTTCGCAGTAGCATGATCACCATTCCCACCTTTAAAGTTATGTGAAGAGGAGGCATTCCAGATGGGCAGAGTGTATTTAAAAACTTAGGTGAGTACATATGGTGACCTTCAGAATCTGTTCTGTCAACACTGTTGCAAACGTGTTCTTCTCCTGGAAATATCTTGGTCATGTACCCATTTACCATGTCAACTTCAGAGTTCGTTGGGCATAAAATGACACGTTCATATAGCTACATTGGACTGAAAATGTTGGCCAGCATGTCCTCATACACCCAATCGACAATGTCTTTCAGTTTGTCACCAGGAATTGTCAGTGTGTCATTGAGTTTAATGGCAAACTCACCCTCTTCTGGTACTACTGAAATTTTAGCCTCGCCAAGGTCTAAGAGAAATCTGGCAAAGTCTTCTTCAGCTTGTTGATGTTCTGCAGCTTGAGAAATCATCATGTTTTCTGTTAGACAAAGATTTTCAACATTTTTACATAGGTATGAACTCTTGCTACACCTTCCTATGATCTCGATTCGGCTATCATGTGGTACAACGGTAAGGATTTGCCTCCAATCGCCACTGAAGACCATTGTGATGCCACCAAATGGTTTGGCTGATCCTCGGAGCCACTGAAATGTACGATCTGCTGCTTCTAATGCATGGTGATCCATCATCATGACTGCATCCACAACCATGAGGTGTGTCATCCTATTGAGTGTTGCAGTGCTGTCATGTTCACTCACACTGCAGGTGGATTCATCAGTGAGAATGAGAGGACATTTTTTTCTGCTGTGAAAGGTGGTGCCTTTTGGCCGAAGAGTAACTGCAATGCCGCTCGCAGCTGTTGCAAGAGCCACTTTGCCTTCTGCACGGACTTTGTTGAAGATGTGGCATAATATGAAAGTTTTTCCTGTCCCACCACCTTGAGGTCAAGTAGCACTTGATCAGAATGTATTCATCTGGCTCATTCACCGCTGCCCTGTGCATGAAGTCTTCACCAAGAACACGTTTGTGCCTTTCCCAGAACTGCAAGTGCTCTCCTCTAAGTATAAACATGAGCATGTTGGCAAATACTTCACGCAGTGCTGGGCCAAAGGTCACAACAATCTCATGTGCAATGCAGGCTGCTAAATATGTGTCCATCATCACATCTCCAACTTTTCAGAGGTCTCTGAATGAAGTTGGTCCTGGCACACAGTACAAAAACATGCAAAGATAGAACAGTTCTGCAGTGTCTGGGTTGAAGGCAATCATTGGGATGTGTCCAAAAGTGTCTGCCAGGCGGTCATTGTGGGAACTTTTTTTCCGCAGTTAAAATGTGTTCTGTGTGCTCGTGAAGTGTTGAAATACATCTGGGTACGCAATGTGTCACATGTGTGGATGTAGAGACATGGCTCCAAAAAAGGCAGTCAGTGTAGTGGTAGGTGGCCCTGCGTTCATTATGTTCTGGGCAGCGCCGTCATCATTAAACGTGATGATTTGTTCATCCTGTAGGTGAATTGCCAGCATCCTTACTGGTGGCTGTTTTCGTTGAATGGGGAAATTGTATATTCACCAGTACGCCTCAGCTGAAGTGATGTAACGTCCTAACTCATAGCGCGTCACCTCATCGAGATGAAGTTCCTCACAGGTCTCATCAGCTATATCTAACGTCACCAGGCACTGATCTGGATCCTTCTCCAAGTATTTGTACAGGTACTTTACACTGGAGACAGCACAGACAATTTCAAGGTTAATGTGTGCATTGTATCGGAGAAGGATGTATGGATTGTATGGCACAACCCACGCATTATTTAGAGACACATTAAGGCCCCCTCTGATCGTCTTTGACATGGGAGAGCCAGGCGCATCTTCAACTCGTCTTCTATACAGTGGGTAAGAGTTGTCTGTGAAGCACGTGTCTTGCCTCAATTGTTTGGGGTAGTCTTTGGAGCACTTTCTGTCAACCATGCATGGACTGTCACAATTCCATTGTCCACATGGTCCATGAATCATGTGTGATGTGACAATGCAATGAAATTCCGGATTTGTTTCTTTGTCCAGAATCTCATATGTGTATGAGGAAGATGCCTCTTCTGAGTTTCTGTCACCATCACAAACGCGTCCACATGTCCTAGAGCCTCCACCTTCAAGTGGAAGACTCTGGCAATGATGTCTGGTCTTTGGTGGGTCTGTTGACTCTCAAAAATTGGTCCTTTTATTTCAGGCCAGTTTGACTCTAACCAAGGCCATGGCGTCTTGGAATTCTCTGGCTTACCATTTTGGTGATCCAGAAATTGTGGGTGGCAGGATGGGTAGGCATCCTGGGATTATCTCAGTGTCACTACTCAGGGCAACAACAATGACTTTGTACTTTTCTGCCTTGATCGATTTCAGATTGTGGCGAATCCAGTTGAGACGTTGTGACTCAATTTTTGCCATCATGTCACATACATACTGTTATGTTAGTCTTCCACCACGGAGCAGTAAATTGAAATGATTAGCAGTGTTTCCCACTTGCAGATGGAAATGGTAAAAGCATGTTGGGGTGACAACTCTCAGTTCAGTGTGGTATCCTTGGGACCCCTTTGGTAGAAGAAGCACATATGATAGTTGGTCATATGCTGGATGAATGCCGCTGATTGTTTGAAGGTGTTGTCCTCCTCTGAGGTGAAGAGTGACTGCCACTTTCCCAAATTGCTCAGTAGGACTTGTTCCTGGAGAAATGACAGCAACATCGCTGTGCAGTGATGGAAGATTCACAGTTATGCGATGAAGGTTACGACGTCGAGTGTGAGCTGAGCAATTCTAAGCTCATTGGCAGTATCATTTTGGGTCACATACTCAATTGCTGACTTAAATTGTTGCACATATGGATTGCACTTGTGAATGGCCTCTTGTGCTCTCAGCAAGAATTCTTCATTTAGCCTACTGTTTGAGGCATGATTGCAGCGGAATTCCACTTCATGGGCTGGATCATGGAAGTAGATCTGAGCATAGAGGGGCACTTGACCCTGTTCAGGAATGGGACTGGCAATGTAATGATAAACTTTCCCTTGTATTCGTACGCCTGGGTTGAAACCAGGAATAGCAACTTCTCTAATGCCAATACTTGCCATAGCCAATTAATTATTGTATTGTTTTGCTACTTGCTACAAAGTTTTGATTAATGAAGAGGTCCTTGATAGCATTTGGTGGCTGTGGTGGGATTGAGCCGGGCTTGGGATTTGTGGGATTGTATGTGAGGTCTACTTTTCCAGACATGCAACAGAATCCATTCCTCTCTTTCCATACATAGGCATTGCAGTGTGAACATGTTGGACACTCAGACAGTGAGGTCTTACTAAGTGTGTGTGTACTTACCATACAGCTTCTCTTGGAAGAAGTTTGCATCATCAAACCGAGCGAGGTTGTGATTGTTTTTACGTGCCTGTTCCACACGTGCACAATGAGTTTCCTGATTGCACAGGGCATCTCTTGCCCATCGTTCCTCTTGCTGTTGAGGTGTCTCCTCCCATCTGTGGCCGTTGTGTTGTTCATGGTCATGCATCTGGCGCGCTGCTCACACTTCAGGTGTTTCAGCATCTCGAAGCCTTTCACGACAGGCAACGTCGCAACCCAGTCGACAGCTTCGCTGGTTTTCAGTTTCAGCTGCACAGGGCCTTGAGTGGAGTGCAGCGTCGCTGGCCAGTCGCCAACTTAGCTGGTTTTCAGTTTCAGCTGCAAGGAGCCTTGACTGGAGAACAGCATTTCTGGCCCGGTGGGCATCTCAGGTTTCGGCTGACTCAGCATCACGTGCACGGCGCATTGCCTGACATTTTTGCTCTCTCTTTGTACGATTGGTTTTCGGCATGTTAACATCCACAGGTAGGTGAATATCAATTGGGCTGCAAAAGAAAAAAATACAGGATTCAGTTTAATACTGGCATGTCAAATGAAAATAATGTCTAAATTCACGTTTCACATTTTAAGATAGCCAAACCACAAACTAATTCCTTGTCTTTACCTGGTTTTAAACATAATCAAACTAAGTTACAGCTAGGTAAAATATATTTTTTTTACATGACAGAAAGTAATGGACAATTGAACACATAACCACCGTAATGTGTATGTGTGGGCAGACAATCTGACTATTCCTCTAGGTGTGATTGACATTTTCATGTCTACTCAGTTTGCCAAATAGATGGCTTCCTTAGAACAAGGGATAAACCCCCTTGGTTTAACAAAGGCAGGACAGGAAATTGTAATATTTGCCAAGCAGTGCTCATACCTGCTTTTCAGTGTAAAAATTACTACTTTCTGTCTTTCACTCACACAGTACAGAACATAATATTTAGCATTGTAATATAGGCTAGCATACATCTGCAGCTTGCAGAGAGAGAGAGAGAGAGAGAGAGAGAGAGAGAGAGAGAAACCACTAAGGGTTTCCACCACAAAAAATGTTTAGAAACTACCAAAATGGGGACCACACAAATTGGTGGTGACAGGGACAGTATTGGTGTGGGGGTGGGGTGTGTGAATGGGGGAGAGGGGGGCAGGAAAAAAGGAGAGGGGCGTGCAGGGGTCCAGGTGAGGCAGTGAGGTTTTCTTTTTTTTTTAAAACATTTGTTTATTGATTTTTCAATGACATAACACAATCAAGAGGTGACATTTTGAGAGTCAAAACAGTGTCAAGCAACAACAACACAAAATGGTCACCCACCGCTAAATAAAAGTCCAATATGTTCACTTAAATAGAGATAAAAAAAAAACAAAAAAACAAAACATCCCGGCATGCTACAAATTCACACAAGAAAAAACTCACAATTTGTGGACAGTCAGGGTGGCTACTCTGGAATAGCCACAAAAATCAATCCCTCAACATGTGCAAAAAATGGACCCCAAGTTTTATTAAACTTGGGGTCTATTTTTGCAAGAGAACCATGTATCGAGCACCTAACTTTCTCCAGCTTCACAGACTGAAGGATGTCCCTGATCCAATACGAGTGAGAAGGCGGCGCAGGAGACTACCACCTCAATAAAATCAAACGTCTAGCCAATAAGGAGACAAAGGCTACAAAGTCAGCTTTATAATTAGGAAGCTGCAAAGTAGGAGGTAAAACCCCAAACAAAGCGGTGCATGCTGTTGGATCAAATTTAACCCCTGTACAAACAGAAATAGAGTTAAATATCTGCGTCCAAAAATTAAGTAGTGAAGGGCAAGACCAAAACATATGGACATGGGTAGCTGGAGCCTGATGGCATCTGATGCACATGTGATCAACATCATTATTGATTTTGGAAAGCCGAACTCGACTGAGATGGGTATGATGTAGGATTTTGCACTGGGTCAGACCGTGTCTAGCACAAATAGATGAGGAGTGAACCCAGTGCAACCCAACCCGATGCAAAATGGCATCCCACAGCTCCTCCGAGATCTCCTCCCCTAGATCCTCTTCCCTTTGGGTTTTAATTTTATGCTGCAAGGTTAGCTGCAAAGAATAAATAAGGTTATATAGACATGAAATAGCAGCCTTAATGGTAGGAAATGAGATTAAAAAGGAGTCAAGATTACGGATGAAACTACGAACATGAAGATACGTATATATAAAAAAAAAAAGTTGCCTAGGCAAATAGAATTTCTTGGAGAGTTGTTGGAAGGATGCAAATGTACCAGCAATATACAAATGGCTAAATGCCTTCATGCCGTAGTCAGACCACAAAGAAAAAAACCCATCAATTAAGGAAGGATGAAAAACAGGGTTAGCTGATAAAGGTGCTAGGAAAGAGAAGGTCTGTAGACCAAAATAGCATTGAAATTGCTTCCAAATTTTAAAAATGGATTGAACCAAGATATTATTACAAAAAAGGGAGAGAGTAAAGCTAGGAGGAGTGTGGATGAGAGCAGTCAATGAAGCTGAAAGCTGTTTAGCTGTTCGGCTGAAAACATGTCCATACTCAGCCATGTAGGAGGAACTGGTGCCCCCTCCAGAGAAATCCAAAGCTGAATTACTCTAAGGATGGAAGCCCAGTAATAAAACCTCAAGTTAGGAAGGGCCAAGCCCCCAATGGTCTTAGGTCTCTGCAACAGCTCCTTTTGCAAACGAGGGACCTTCCTGTTCCATATAAACTCAGTGATTGATTTGTCTGATTTGTGAAAAAAAGACTGAGGGAGAAAGACAGGTATGTATTGGAAGAGGTAAGACAATTTGGGGAGGATGTTCATCTTAACCGATTTAACCCTGGCCACGAGGGAAGGAGGCAACAGTGACCACCGTTCAAAGTCCTTCCGTATCTGATCTAACAAAGGGGCAAAATTATAATCAAACCAATCTTCAAATCGGTCTCTAATCTGGATACCAAGGTATTTAAAGCCAAATGGAACCATTTTGTATGGGAAACCCTGAGCAGCATCTTGGGCACCTTTATTTAAAGGAAACAGCTCACTCTTGTCCAGATTTTGTTTATAGCCTGAAATTTGACTAAATGAACTAAGGATGTCAAGAGCAGCTGGAACTGAAACAGAGAGATTGGACACATACGTATAGTAATAAATCATTGGCATAGAGGGAAACCTTCTGTTCAAGACCATATCTTGTTATTCCAGTAATGTGTGGCTCTGAACGAAGTGCAATAGCCAGAGGTTCAATAGCAACAGCAAATAGAAGAGGACTCAGAGGGCAGCCCTGACGAGTGGAGCGGTGCAAAGGGAAATAATCTGAATGGGTGTCATTAGTTCTGACTGAAGCCACAGGGGATGAATAGAGCAACTTAATCCAAGAAATGAACTCCTGGCCAAAACCAAATCTCTCCAAAGCGTAAAAAAGGTAATTCCACTCCACTCTGTCTAAAGCCTTCTCCGCATCTAATGAGATTACGGCTTCTGGCCTCATTGACGTAGAAGGATTATAAACAACATTAATAAGTCGTCTGAGACTAAAGAACCAATGTCTGTTCTGGACAAAACCTGTCTGATCAGGAGAGATTATCAAAGGCAAATCTGATTCCAGTCACAGAGCTAATAATTTGGACAGAAGTTTTACATCTACAGATAAAAGACTAATTAGATGGTAACTTGAGCAGGACAGAGGGTACTTATTCTTTTTTAAGAGTAATGATATAGAGGAAAAAGGTGGCTTGCCCCCTCTGGGTTGGGGGAGAGCTACTGCCTCCTGGAGGAGTTTCAGTATCTTGGGGTCTTGTTCACGAGTGAGGGAAGGATGGAGTGTGAGATTGACAGGCGGATTGGTGCTGCGGCCGCAGTAATGCGGTTGTTGTATAGGGTCTGTCATGGTGAAGTGAGAGCTGAGTCGAAAGGTGAAGCTTGTGATTTACCGGTCAATCTACGTTCCTACCCTCACCTATGGTCATGAACTTTGGGTCATGACCGAAAGAATAAGATGCCGGATACAAGGGACCCGGTCCCGGATAAGCGGGTGAAAATGGATGGATGGGTGGATATGGAGGCCTGATTTAGGGTCTGAGGTATTTTAGAAATAATAAGAGATTCATTGAACATTTCGATCAAAATTGGTGCCAATTTGTCAAAAAAGGTCGGAAAGCCATCTGGCCTGGACATTTTCCAAACCGCATAGAAAATGTTGGCCATTTAAGGTCATCTATGGTGATTGGCCCCTCTAACCACTCGGCAGTATCAGCATCTACCCTAACCAACTCCAGTGAGCCAAAAAAACTATCCAGGGCGGACAGATCAGACCCAACCTCAGAGGGAAAGAGGAGGGAAACTGTTTAAACTGATCATTAATTTTTTCGGTTGGATCGGTTGTGACATCAGAAGGAGTATGAATTTGTGGAATCTGCTGAGAGGAGGAAGCCTGTCGAAGCTGATGGGCCAAAAGTTTGGTCGCCTTATCCCCATATTCATAATAACAATATTTAGCCTTAACCTCTTTATGCTCCTCAACCTCTTTAGTGGAAAGAACATCAAACTGAAGAGAGAAAAAAAAAATGGAGATGAATGTATAATGAAGAGACTGGGCGCCGAAGTAATCTCACCTCAACTCGTTTACTAAGTGAAACCGAAACTTAATGCATATACCAATGCATAGACTTATGGGTAGTGTAGTCTAGTGCTACACCATCTCCTTTTAGCTAAACAACATCTTTTTTTCAGAACAAGTCTGTATACTGTTATCAGAATATTAAACTCATTTCAAACCTTTTCTTTTATCAAACCTTTGTCAGCTCTTTTCTGACATCAACTCATCAAATTCTAAACATTCTTATGCTAACATTTTTCATCACAACACCTTTCTCTGGAACTCAGGAGCCTTGGAAAGTCTGCCTGACTTGGTGGTGGCTTCAAAGGAGTTCCCAGTGGCTCTTAGGTGGATTTTGTTTCTCCTTAGAATGCCCTTGTCAGTTTCTATTAAGTATGACCTTGGCATGTTCGCAGTCCCTAGAACAGTCCCAGGAACTTTCTCTGTGCAAAGTTTATAGTGTGTTGCTTCCTTATGCCTTCCTTCCTCAACCTTCCTGCAAAAAGCCTTTAAGTCAGGCCATTTTGAGTGACCTGACGAAGGGATGTGTGCAGGTTTCTTCCCATTAGTAACTGTGCAGGTGAGTATCCATGTTTTAATGGTGTGGCTCTGCATACTAAAGTGCTCAGATACTTGACTGTCTGCACTGCACGTTCAGCCTCGCCATTAGCTTATGGGTAGCAAGTGCTGCTCGTGTCATGTGGTTTCTTTTGCAAATGTTCTGAATGTCTCTGAAGAAAACTGTGGCCCATTGTTGGATACAACAGTCTCTGGATATCCATGATGAGCAAAAGCCTCCTTCACAGCAACTCAATTCAAATTTGTGCAGAGATACCTGGCCACCATAAAGATGCCTGAGCTCTGACACAGCATTTGGAGATCCCTTGGTGACCTACATGGAGTTTGTGAAATATTTCCCCTCTGAGTGTCTGAAGCATGACTATTCTCTCCCCTTTCATCACAGTGTCTCCAGCGAGATACAGCTCTGCTCTGACTTGCCAATAGGGTGCAATCCCTGAACTCAATCTGTGTCTGTGGCCATGCTGTTTGACAGTAGCGTGCCACCATTTGGCATGTCTCATCAGTGTCAGACTTGGGCAGAAAAAGAGGACTCAGATGCAGATAGGCAGCAGTAATGACAGGTTTTATTTTCTGAGTAGCAGATCTTCAGACAGAATGACAAAACAGGCTATGAAAATCTTCAAGTCTGGAGGACAAGACGAGGAAAGACAAACACAAAATAACGAAAAGCACCCTCGAAGGAGGACAAGGCTACACTGTTCTAAAAAGTCTAAATCTATGAAAATTTAACAAACAGAAATTCACTCAGAAGGAAGGCACACAGGCTATGAAAATTAACTACTCTATTCTATATACAAATTTACAACAGAAAATGCTCCAAGCGGAGGGAAAACAAACGCTATGAAAATCTAACTGAAGCAAAATTTCTAACCACAAAATTATGAACTCAAAATCAGTCTTCTCAAGAGGAACCTAAACAGAAAATTAAACTTGACAACACTTAACTATGGCGATGGCCAAGACTGTGAACAGAGCTGGATGTACTCGATGAGACGAACGAAATACTCTGGCAACGCGGACAAGACTTTATACACATGAGGGGAGGGAGCACAGGTGGAAACAATCAGGAATCAGGGGAGACGCCAGACCAGTGACACAAGAGGAAGGGCAAGTGATCTGAAAAGAGAGGAGAGTTGCTTTTCAAAATAAGACATGAATTTCACAAGACACAAAACCCAACCACAGGACATCCCTCACCGCGGTATGACAATCAGCTCATTGTTTTATGTTCTTTCTCACTCCTCATGTATGTGCTGATTCCCTTTCACCGGCTCGTGCAGCTTCACTGGCTCTCTCCCCACCTGCGTGACCGTCACCGTTGTTCTCTGCGGGTAATCACACTATCAGTATTGTCTGCCTGGAAAACATTGGGGAATTCATTACGTGGGAATAGCCAGGCAGGAGCTTGAAGAAAAAGGTCAGAGGAAGCGATGATGTCAGAGTGGAGGGGAATCACAACATCTGTGCTGTCATCACACTTGTGTTATCCTTTGCTAGACCTGATCTGTGCAGAGGATTCAAGGCTAGGACAAAGCCAGCCGAACCTACATTGAAGTTGAGAGGCCTTACATTGTTGGTGCCAGCAACAAGTACATGGGAGATGTGGATTTGTTGGACTCATTTACAGCCAAATATAAGTTCCCCATCAAATCCTGTTGCTGGTACATGTACATCTTCTGGCACGCCATCATCCTCTCTCAAGATGTCTAGCAAAGAGACAATGACCAAGAGACAGTTTCAGGCACAGCTAGCATCCTCTCTCATCCTGGTGAACATGGCGCTCCAAACTCCAAAGAGAAGGTGACCATCTTCAGGCAAAGAGAGCCCAGCAACAGTGACATCAGGAAGCCCTCTGAATGCTCAGAAGAGACCATCCAAGAGAAGTGCACACCTCCCATTGGATTTATGCAAGGACCTAGTTGCACATTTCCCAGTGTAGACAGGGACAGGACGCTGCAGACACTGCATTAAAGGATATACTAACACGCAATGCAGCAAGTGTGATGTTCACCCTTACAGAGAACAAGAACTGTTTTTGGGACGTCCACTATGAATGAAAGGCAGCCATGAAAAGGAAAAAAACAGAATGAAGAAGTCACTAGAAAATGCTGTTTAGTAGTTTTTTTAATCATTTCTTTTTTCTTCATAAAAATATGAATAATGTGCGATTATTATTAATGTAATATACCTTTATGGGGCTAAGTATGCAATCAACCCTGCAAATGAACCCTTAGTATTTCTGAATTGCTGTTCAGAGAATGTGACTACAAATACAGAAATTCTGCTCCCAACTAAGCCCAATGATGCAATATCACAACAATTATATAAAAATGTACATAAACATAAAAAAACTCTTTCAGTTCTGCATCAGAGGCCTCCTACAACAACAACAGGGTTAAAAAAATATTATTTTTTTTTAGGTTTTTCTATATTTGGGTCTTACAGTGTTAATTTGACAGCCACAAGGTTAATGACCTTGGACACCATTATACTAATGAAGCGAGAAGCCACTTTATGGGATTAACATGCAGAGGGAGGTCTCGGGTGGATAGCCACACCCTCTTGCCACTCTGGTAGTATGGGGCAGGAGTCTGGCTGCAATCCACAGCCTTTTCGTGGGTCTCAAAGCTTCTCATGAGGATTTGCCAGGCTCGGGTCCGTGTCCGGTGGCACCAACGGCATAGAGTGAGCACAGAGAGGACACTGTTCTCGTATTCCATGGAGGATAACTGCAGAAGCTGATATGTACACTGAAATGTACCATCCTTCCAGTTACACTCTGGGTCAGTCATTGTGGGGATAATGGCCAGAGGACAGGCTGACTGTGGCCCCTGGTCAGATGGGACATCCCTAGGGAAATCATAGAGCTGAAAAACATGGTGCAGAACTTGTTTCTTTGGCAAAGTGCCAGTATCATAATTTTTCTTTGCAGGGGAGAGTTTCTGAACAGAAGAGCACAGGGGATGCATTAGTTGTCATTCACTTACCTCTGGGACAAGATGGTGCCAATCCCTACATCAGAGTAATTGAGATTCAACTGGTCAAAAGGGTCTGGCAAGATGACAACAGGTGCGTTTTTGCAACTTTGTTTCAGCCTCTGGAAGGCAGTCTTAGCCTGTGGGCTCCAGGAGAACTAGGACCTGGATGAATTTGGAACATGCAAAGGGGCAGCTATGGAATTGAACAACTTAATACAAAATTGCAAATGCCAGGAAGAATTGGACCTCCTTCTGATTGGGAGGGGTCAGCCAGTTATTAATGTTATTGAAGAAAAAACAGAAGAAATTAAAGGGTGGGGGTACCTGCTTTTGATGGTGATTTGGTTGAGACCTCTGTAGTCAATGCAGGGTCTTAGAAACCAGTATCGGCTCGGATGGAAGACATCTAGATAATACCTGCTGCTGAAGCTAAATCAGTGCCATCTTTCATTGCCTGCATCTCAGCATGGCTATGGCACCATCATCAGGAAGGGAAGTGGCCTTAGATTGTTGAGGATTCATGTAACAGGAAGGCATGTTTGATAGATCAGGTGGGTAATCTTCAGAGGCGGGAGGTTCAGGTGAAACCATGACCCGAGCAAAGTAAACAGAAACTGGAGAAAGGAGAAACTGACTCATTGGTCTTCAGAGTCATTGATCTTGTCAAGGAAACAGCAATGCTCACAATCTGCTCCCCACCCCCTGACTTGCCTGTGGACCAAACTATGTGGGGGTTGTGGCCAATTAGCTGGTGAGAATAACTGGGGTTGTGTGGTGAGTGACCTTACTATACAAAGTAACTGACCATCCAGGGTGTCAGTGGGCATGGTAGGGAGGGCACCATCTGATATCAGTGTTTAGTTTTATGACCCAGACCGCTCAATCCACAGATATCCTGCTGTGTCCATGGATGTACAGGACCTGTCATCACAACCGTGATAATAATCTGTTACCGGTTTAAGAAACAACTGTGCAGTAATTGTGTATTCATACTGTGTACTGTGTATTCATCCTGTGTACTATGTATTTACACTGTATACTGTGTCTGCTCAGAGGCACAGGAAACATTTTAACTCACAGAATATGTTTATACATGTATTCATTATTTGCCTCCATATTCATTGATATTCTGAATGTGAAATCATTTTTTGGCTAAATATTTCAGCAAAATCTGAAATAATGTAACACATCAAACCCAGTGCTCAGGAATTATCAGCCTCAGGTATTTAAAAGAGACCATGAAAAGTTTCTGATCAATTATAAAGTTGTTTTTGGTCCATTTGTTCACCTCCAATCAGGCTCACACCTTTTAACTTTAAGTCTAAACCTTGATGTTGATACATTTGAGCTAAATCTATTATCTTTCTTAACTCCAGTGTGATACTCCAGTGATGTATCAGATACGTCTGATCTGCTGCAACCTTCAATCAATAAGTAAGGGATTGGTCGGCCAGTTAAGAAACTTCTGTGAAGGCAGCTCTCATGTGTCTTAGCTTATTGCTTCTCAGAGATTGTTCCTCACTCCTCAGAGCACAAATAAGAGCATTGGGAGGGCCTGCAAGATGGTGGACGGGAACACCTTTCGGTTCAAGCAAGGACTAAGGAAATGACAAATGACAGAAATTAGATCTACCTACAGACTAAATACAGTCAGAGGTCAGAGAGGAAGACAATGAGACACAGGTGAAAAACATTAGATAGATAGCTTTATTAATCCCCAAAGGGAAACTAGGTTATCATCGCAGCAGTTAATTCAAGAACAAATACAATCAAAATACAAGGGCAAATATAGAAATAATAAAGTACAACATAAAATAAAATGTTTAAGTAGCTATTAAATAAAAGAAAATACTGAGGTAAGTGGAACATTTACTCTGTGCCAGATGATAAAGTGCAGTATTTACATTTGTAATAATTTAAAGTATTTGACTGTTGTGGTATGAGGGTTATAAAGTCTGATAGCACCAGGAAGGAACAATTCCTGTGCTGTTCCTTTAGGGAGCACGGTTGAATTAGTCTGTTGCTGAAGCTGCTCTTAAGCTTGTCCAGAATTTTGTGGAGGGGGTGAGAGACATTATCCATGATTGCCAGCAGTTTTGCAAGCATCATTAGGGTGGGGCAGGCTACCACAAAGTTAAGAAACCTGACAGGAATAGGTAATTGACCAAAATAAATGTGGGAAAATGTGGAAAAATCACAACACTACCTTGTGTGCAGGCTACCACCAATGTATTCAGACAGGACGTCCTCAATTTCAAAAAAGTAGTTTGGACCTTCTCTTTGAGGCATAGGTTCACAGTTATCAATTTTACCATATTGATGGAGTAATCTGTCCTCCTCTCCATACTAGAGGAGAAGCAACACCCTGTACAGTAAACTGGGAAGCTAGTACTGTTAGCAGTTTCCACTTCTCATAGTAGAGATGCTTTAGTGACCATCCGAAAGAGTCTCAAATTATAAATTAGATAGTTGGGCTTAGAGAGAAAGAAAGAGAAATCAATTCTAATGGTGGTCTAGTTATACTTGTTTCAATCAGTCAACAGGCTCTGAACATTAAGGTGCTGCAGTATTATTTAGAATATCTGTGGACCACAGATATTTGTTAGGTTTTTAATGAAAAGGCCTCTATTTGTCTTTCTTGTTTCTGGCAGAATCAGTCGTCTCTTTGATGGAACGGAGCCCATAGTGCTGGACTGTCTAAAGCAGCACTACTTCATTGATCGCGATGGCCCTATGTTCCGCTACATACTAAACTTCCTCCGCACCTCAAAACTCCTCATCCCTGATGACTTCAAAGTGAGTGTCTGTCTAGAGCTTTAATCAGGTACTACTAAAGTTTATCACTGCAGTGTCTCTGAATAGTCCCAAATCACATGGAAACTATTTAACAAATTAAAGATTTTGATTGTTATCAAAACCAGATACCCTTGAGTTAAAATACCAATTACATAGGCTTTGTATAGTGTCCCTATTACCATTAAACCATGCTAAAGGGCAGAAAACTTTGAACTGACTAACATGATTTTGTTACATTGTGTTCTTTACTGTGATAACTTTCTATATAGTTATATACTATATTCTATATACATTCTACACATTTTAACTTTTTCAATAAACTACACTTATTATTTATACAGTAAAATTCAATCTGCATTGTTTTAGTCCGAATTTACAAGATACTACCACATTTAATATTACTTGTTGAATATTATATTTTTTTACATTATATTTAGCACTGAAAATGAACTCAGTAATTTTATTACACTATACATAAGATTAGATTGCCATGCATCAACTTAAAAAAACCCAGAAAATGATCCTGCATTAAGCAGCCTCACTGGCTGGTTGGTCTTTTACAGACATACATGATTCAAGACGATTTCATGACATAACATTGTTATGATGTAATGAGTTTTAATCTGACAAACTGTTGCAGACCTGCATGGGGTTTGTACAGTTCTTATGACAGTGGTGTTGCACTCAGAAACTGTGGGGGGCACCAAATTGTGCAAAATGCCAATTTCTGCATAATGTTGCTTTAAAGAAAATGTAATTATCTAACATTCTTATTCCTTAATTAATTGCGATGATTTGACAGCACCTAAAAGCATTAAGCATGTATATATTATTTTTTTGATCATTATGTCTTTCAAATAAGTCTGATAGCATGTTTTTGTTTGAGGAAAAGTATTTGTACAACTTTTTGGGGCTACCAAAAGCCACAACCAAAATTGCTTCTGCAATCTATTTCTCTCTCCATAATTTTCTATGGAATGGAAATTGTCATGGAAACAAACTCATGAGGTTTTCACAACTGCTCTTGAGGATACATTCAAGTTCTTGATATTTTCTGGATTGACTAACCTTCATTTCTTAGAGCAATGATGGGCTTTCATTTCTCTTTACTTAACTGAGTGGTTCTTGCCATATTATGGCTACTAAAAGTAGTTGAATAGGGTTATACACTGTATTGAACTGTGTGCCAACCTGAGCTCTGCACAACACAACTGATGGCCTCAGACACATTAAGAAGGCATGAAATTCCTCAAATTAACACTTGACAAGGCACACCTGTTTGTTGAAAAGCATTCCAGGTGTCTACCTCATGAATCTGATTGAGAGAATGCCAAGAGTGTGTCATAAAAGCCAAAAGTGGCTACTATGAATTAAAAAAAAATCATAATCTGCTTTGTTTTTTTATTGATCTATAATGTAGAAAATAATAATGAAGAAAAACCGTTGAATGAGAATGTGTTCAGCCTTTGAATGGTAGTGTAGTTACCAGAGCTAATTCTTGCTATATGTGGACTATGCAGGTGCACAGGGCCCCCACACCAACGGTAAAGGTGTGAAATGTACCTGGCACCTGGCCCGCTGATGGGTCTGATCTGCTCTCTACCGATTGGTGAGATCTGGTGTCTACCATGCCGCGTGTTGCTATGTTGCTATGACGACCAGTACTGCTAAGCGAGCGGAGGCGAGGCGAGTTGCGCTGAGGTGCCAGTTCTCAAATCAAAATCAAAAAGTGCATCGACAGCACTAAACAACCAAGAAAGAAAGAAACGCACAAAACTGAAACACAAAACTAACAAACAAATATATATATATATATATATATATATATATATATATATATATATATATATATATATATATATATATATATATATATATATATATATATATATATATATATATATATATACACTATATTACCAAAAGTATTCGCTCACCTGCCTTTACTCATTCTATGAACTGAAGTGCCATCCCATTCCTAACTCATAGAATTCAATATGATGTCGGTCCACCTTTTGCAGCTATTACAGCTTCAACTCTTCTGGGAAGACTGTCCACAAGGTTGAGGAGAGTGTTTATAGGAATTTTTGACCATTCTTCCAAAAGCGCATTGGTGAGGTCACACACTGATGTTGGTCGAGAAGGCCTGGCTCTCAGTCTCCGCTCTAATTCATCCCAAAGGTGTTCTATCGGGTTCAGGTCAGGACTCTGTGCAGGCCAGTCAAGTTCATCCACACCAGACTCTGTCATCCACGTCTTTATGGACCTTGCTTTGTGCACTGGTGCACAGTCATGTTGGAAGAGGAAGGGGCCCGCTCCAAACTGTTCCCACAAGGTTGGGAGCATGGAATTGTCCAAAATGTTTTGGTATCCTGAAGCATTCAATGTTCCTTTCACTGGAACTAAGGGGCCAAGCCCAGCTCCTGAAAAACAACCCCATACCATAATTCCTCCTCCACCAAATTTCACAGTTGGCACAATGCAATCTGAAATGTACCGTTCTCCTGGCAACCTCCAAACCCAGACTCGTCCATCAGATTGCCAGATGGAAAAGCGTGATTCATCACTCCAGAGAACGCGTCTCCACTGCTCTAGAGGCCAGTGACGGCGTGCTTTACACCATTGCATCCGACGCCTTGCATTGCACTTGGTGATGTGTGGCTTGGCTGCAGCTGCTCGGCCATGGAAACCCATTCCATGAAGCTCTCTGCGTACTGTACTTGGGCTAATCTGAAGGTCACATGAAGTTTGTAGCTCTCTAGCAATTGACTGTGCAGAAAGTCGGCGACCTCTTTGCACTATGCGCTTCAGCATCCGCTGACCCCTCTCCGTCACTTTACGTGGCCTACCACTTTGTGGCTGAGTTGCTGTTGTTCCCAAACGCTTCCATTTTGTTATAATAGAGCTGACAGTTGACTGTGGAATATTTAGGAGCGAGGAAATTTCACGACTGGATTTGTTGCACAAGTGGCATCCTATGACAGTTCCACGCTGGAATTCACTGAGCTCCTGAGAGCGGCCCATTCTTTCACAAATGTCTTGTTTCACAGTCTGCATGCCTGAGTGCTTGAATTTATACACCTGGGGCCAGGCCAAGTGATTAGAACACCTGATTCTGATCATTTGAATGGGTGAGCGCAGCATTGATTCCCTTTAAAAGTGCAGACCTGGTTCAGCAGATCAGTCATAGTATCTCCCGCCCTGAAGGCTGCATCTCACGCTGTCAGCAGCAAGCGCACCGCTGCAGTCATCCAGGCTTTGCTGTTGCCACAGTTTTTTCACTGGCCTGCTACGCTTCAGTCTTGGTTTGTAAGCAGGCACCAGCATGACAGATAGATGATCAGAACAGCAGAGGTGGGGGCAGAGTGTTGCCTTGTATGCATGTCGAGTTTGTATACACAAGGTCCAGCATATTCTCTCCTCTGGTTTGAAAGTCAACAACTTGCTTGAACTTGGGGAAAACAGCCTTTAAACTTGTGTGGTTAAAATCTCCTGCCACTACTACAAGATGGCATCATGTAGCCCTCCAAGTGCCCCATTAGCATTAGCTTTAGCATGTGCGCTAGGAGCTATGTGAACAACAACTACAATCCCTGCTGAAAAAAAAACAAAAAACAGCATAGATCAGCACCAAAACACAACATAGGCTGGTCTTGCTAGTGACTGATCACCAGCAAGACCAGCCTATGTTGTGATTTGGTTCTGGTCTATGCCGTTTTTTCCACAGGGATCACTCTGGTGAAATCCCTCTGCAGATAGAATGGCCAGCAATTTACGATGTGGAACTGTTTAGAGCAGGGGTATTCAATTAAAAGTCACTGAGTTCCAGTTACTAACATTTTCTCTAAGTAAAAGGTCCGAACCTCAAAAAGTCCAACATGTGTCTTACAGCCTACCCCACATTTTCAACAGTATCAAATTTTCATCACTTATAGTGTAGTATAGTAATCAGCTAGCTATTTTACCATAAATAAAAGTATTCCCAGGTGAAAGAATTTAAGGCCTTTATTTTAAGTAAAAACAAGTCAATATATTCAGAAAACAATAAATAAAAAGTGGCTCTTTTAGAAGACAACAAAGTGCAAACGAAAACCTCCTTTGAAAATCCTCTGACTTCTCTGATGAGGAAAGGATTCTGGATTAGCAGGAGGAGCTGCTGCCCAAGGCTGAAGGTGTCAATCCTTTTACTGTTTCCAGTTTGTTTATGAAGTCAACATAGGGACAAACATCTCTCTCACCATGAGTCTGTTCCTGCAGTTGTGGGAAGTGTGTACACTCTCCTTCAAGATCTTCTTTGAAAATGTCCAGCTTCCTCTGGAAAGATCAAACAGCTGTCATCAAATCGGCAACTGAATTTCTCTGGCCCTGCAGCTTTAAATTCAGCTCAGTAAGGTGTGATGTAATGTCAACCAAAAAAAGCAACCATATCCATTTTGTGCTCATCTTGCAGAGAAGAATACTGTGTTGGGGTTGTCAGGGTTGTCAGGGTTGTCCTCTTTCATCCGTGGCACAGCCCCCCTCTCTCTTCCCACCGTCTGTGGTGACTGAGACCACCTGTTTCAGATCTATATCTCTGTTTCTCAACATCTCATTTATTGCTACATATATGTCCTCTCCTCTTGTATGTGTCTGAAGTGGTGTTACACCCAGCAGGTCCTCACAGAGTTATTTCTTATTTTTGTGAAAAAAATCTCACATACACCAAAAGCTGGGCATTATCAGTAACATCTGTAGATTCATCAGTGGCCAAGGATATGCATGGGGCACTCTGAATAGCTGGATCAAGCTGTGCCAATACATAATCTGCTAATATTTCAGATTTTCTGGTTGCTGTTTGATTTTTTTTCACACAACTCGTCTTTTTGTTTCCCCCCAAATAATGTCTCAGCAACGGCATTCAAGCACTCCTTCACAACTGTCCCAACTGTGCTTGTTGTCAAGTGAGTGGACATTGAAGAGTAGGAGCGATGGTACTGCTGGTCTGGAGGGGTTAGCCTTAAGCCTAGCATGAATCCCAGCTTTCTTCCCCCTCTTTTGTTTATGTTTGCACCGCTTCCACTTTCTCCTCCTATGGTTGGCTGGCTTTGATAAGATCCCGTGCTGGCGTAAAATGTCCAAATCACAACCATTTGTCAAAGTTTTTGCAGCCTGCGTTACCCTGATTCTTAATAAAGTCTCTCCGCTGTAAATTTTTAATACTGAAAGTCTGGGACAGGTAGGACACCCGCTGTAATTTATCCCTGGAGGGGCCACTGCATCCATGCGTGCTGCCATCACCATAGCAACTATATTATACAATATACTAACTAGGGATTTGTATTTCCTACAACCTCACGATACGTATCCCGATACGGAGGCTAAGATACGATACATATCGTGATACACGTAAATTTTGAAAAATGACAACATCTTTTACACAATTAACAACAGTCCTTTATTGTAAATAAATTTAGGACTGCATAGTTCCAGGCCTTGCAGCTTACATTCAAGTCCTCAGACAGCCTTAAACTGAAATAAATAAAAAAAACAAAAAAACAAAAAAAACAAAAACAACAACAACTACTGTCAGGTTGGGGTAAAAAGAGAAGACTAAGGAAGGGGAGGTGGACCCAAACGCAGTTACTGGAGGCAAGATCAGGGAAACAAAAGGCGATCTTTATTTAAAAGCTGTTTACAAAAACCAAAAGCGGACAGACGGGGATGAAAAACAAAGTAGCAACCAAGAACGAGACAAAGTAGCAAAGCAAAAATGCAAAGTTCAAATCAATGTCAAAGTACAAATCAAACATGGAAAAATTGCAAAATAAATCCAAAACCTACCAAACAGGAAACAGGAGCAGGAGCGTGAACAAGAGCATGGACAAGAGCGTGGACAAGAGCGTGGACAAGAGCGTGGACAAAAGCGTGGACAAGAGCGTGAACAAGAGCGTGGACAAGAGCGTGGACAAAAGCGTGAACAAGAGCGTGGACAAGAGCGTGGACAAAAGCGTGGACAAGAGCGTGGACAAGAGCGTGAACAAGAGCGTGGACAAGAGCGTGAACAAGAGTGTGAACAAGAGTGTGAACAAGAGCGTGGACAAGAGCGTGAACAAGAGTGTGAACAAGAGCGTGGACAAGAGCGTGGACAAGAGTGTGAACAAGAGCGTGGACAAGAGCGTGGACAAGAGCGTGGACAAAAGCGTGGACAAAAGCGTGGACAAGAGCGTGGACAAGAGCGTGGACAAGGGCGTGGACAAGGGCGTGGACAAAAGCATGAACAAGAGCGTGGACAAGGGCGTGGACAAAAGCGTGAACAAGAGCGTGGACAAGAGCGTGGACAAGAGCGTGGACAAGAGCGTGGACAAAAGCGTGAACAAGAGCGTGGACAAGGGCGTGGACAAAAGCGTGAACAAGAGCGTGGACAAGAGCGTGGACAAGAGCGTGAACAAGAGCGTGGACAAGAGCGTGGACAAAAGCGTGGACAAGAGCGTGGACAAGAGCGTGGACAAGAGCGTGAACAAGAGCGTGGACAAGAGCGTGGACAAGAGCAGACAGAAAACAATGACCGGACAAGGAGTGAGGGGAACACAGAGACTAAATACACAGACACTAATGACATGACGAGGAACAGGTGAGGAGAGAGGAGGAAGGAAGCCAGGTGTGATAATGAGGGGGAGGAGCACAGAGGAACAGACCAGGAGGGAACAAGACAGACAGAGGGAGCCAGAGGGGAGAACATAGGAGAACTTAAAGGACACATGAGGGCATGGAAAAATCAGAACATGAGACACAAGACAAGGAAAAACAAAACACAGAACACAACAAGACATAGAAAAAAGGACATGAATCAAAACCCAAAACCAAAAACCAGATACAAGGACAGCACAAACAGGAGCTTTTAACATAAGGGCCAATTTTGTTTTTTATTATCTTTTACTTTCCCATCTTTCATCCTCTTCCAGGAAGGGTAGAGCCTTGAAGCGTGGATCCAGTGCTGAAGCCATGCACGGAAAGGGCTTGTCACTCACGCATCTCTTCCCAAGATCCATGGCCACAGCATTTTTGATCTCTTTTGTTGCTGCCAAGTCTGTAGCTTGGATCTCTGTGCTGTGGCATAGCTGAGAATGCAGCGGTGCAATGATGGATAACGTAGGGGTCTTCTCTTCAGACATGACATGAGTTGCTACTTTAAGTGTCTCCAAGGCCTTGGCAACATCCTCGGCACAGGACAGATTGGCGTCATTTAAAGTCCACAAGTCCTTAGCATTCTTCGGCACCTCTGCAGAGAGTAATGCAGCACAAATTGCTGGCTGCTTCTCTATGAGAAGTATAAGAGAATGTATTAATGTTTGCAAATTGATCAATAGTCTATAAAACTGAAATCAACAAACATCTATCATTCAGCTGCAGCCATTAAACTATGAAACTAAAACAGCAAGACACACTCAAGCAACAAACAACAAACAAGCATGCTGTGTAATCATGTTGGCCTGATACTATAGGCTTATTGCACTCTCACACATCGGCAATGCTAATACTTTAATTCCACCGAGAGGCTCGAATCAGCTTGTGATGAGCACAAAGAAAAGCAAGCAACAAGCACAGTGTTTAACAGTGTAAAACTAGCAGCAAATAGGACTTGGTGGTCGACAAACTCATAAAGCAATGTAGCTTATCATAAGTCATATGTCTCACTTTTGCTAGCATGTGTCTGTCCCCTTCCCCTATCCAGCTGGGTTCCAACAAGAAGATGTTTTCCACAAACCTCCACAGTTTTGGATGGGTCTTTTTAGGTGCAGTTGTTGGTGTAAGGAGCACTGGGAAGAGCACACATCCTTGACTGTCCAGGTGCTGGATGTGACTGCTGTCTGTCTACTGTCAGTGTGTCTCTTATTTAGAGACTGGTGGAGGCTGGCACAGAGCTGGGAGTGGAGGACTTCTGGGATTGTGTTGAGCGTTGAGTCCAGAAAAAGGATCCTTGTGTATCACCACGGGAGTCGAGGTGTTGCAGGTTTTAGTGTAGTATGGTCCTTGGCCAGTTGATGGGGTCATTCTGCAGTCCTCTCCACACTGACACAGGGTCATCAGTTATAAATTGTTTATCTACATGTGTATTGATCAATGCTTTGTTTATATTTGGGGGTTTGTGCTTACATCACTGTATTTTGTGTGTTCATGCGTAGATTTTCACTTGTTTGTAATTTCATGAGACATTCTTTTTTTCCCTTGTTTCTTCTGTCTATGTGTATGTGTCTCAGACCTTGTTTCAATATATATGATTTCTGTTTTTGTCTGTGTTTGCAGGAATACTCCCTGCTGTATGAAGAGGCCAGTTTCTTCAAGTTGGCTCCACTACAGGCAGAGCTGGAGCACTGGAGGAACAAGCGAGAATGCGGGAGGGTGTGTCTGGAGTGTGAGTGTGTTGTGATACATGTGGCTCCAGATTTTGGTGAGAGGATCAGTGTGAGCGCCCACCGGGATGTGATTGAGGAGGTTTTTCCTGAGGTGAAAGATATCATGTCCAATTCCCTGACCACCAGCTGGAACCAGGACTCCAAGCAAATCATTCGCTTTCCACTCAATGGCTACTGCCATCTCAACTCTGTCCAGGTACAAAAAACACTGATTTAAAATGTTAAACCTTTCAGCACCAATGTTAATCAGACAGTATTGGCTGACCTTTTTTTTCTCTCTCAGGATCTGTTTTATCAGTCAGCATGTGGTTAGGGCCACTGTTGGAATATCCCTATCTTTGATGCACCGTGAGCTGCAACAGCCTACCAGTTAGCAGAAATTTGCATTATATTATCGAAGAGGCACTGAGAACAGAGGAACTTCCTCACATATGCGGCCACCATTCATAAACTCTTTGACCATGTTTCCTATCTAGTGGCAGATCTAGCAAAACACCACAAAAGGACACGCTAACCATAGAGCAACACAGTCATGCATCATACCCACTCAACAAAGTGAAGCTCTACTAAAAGCTCATGGTGACCATTTTTACACATTAGGTACACAATTTCATTACCAACCAATTAAATATGCAAATTTCTAATACTATCTAAAGGTGCCTGCCTGCAAAGCTGGGGCTGATGACAATGCTACAACATGCCAACCATACAAACTACATCTCATGTCTATGTCAACTTCATGAATGCTGAGACTCTGAGAGAGAAAAAACTCACTGAACCATCAGCAGAAGAAGAGCAAAAATAAATGTCACTTTATAGAGCCATAACTATAAATTATGTGTTGTTGCTGTTTTAACAGCATAACATAACTTTCATACAGAATGCCACTGATAGTGGCTAATTAAATGTCTCTTTTACCTCAAAATTATTCCTGACAACCTTCATCTGTTTAATCTGTTTATCCGTGCAGAGGTTATCCGTGCAGAGGTTATTAAACCTAAGTTGAGTAAAGTTACATATCCTCAGGCTAATGCTCAGACACTTTTTAATTTTTCAAAGCCTTCTTTGTAGAGGTGGCTGCTAGGAGCTGTGGTCAGAATGGATGGACCTTTGAAAAACAGCAGTTTAATCGAAATCACTGATGGTTGTTGCTGTGTTTGATATACTACCATAAAACATTACACACTGTGATGCTCCCACCAAAGTCAGACAGTGCAGAAACAAGCGATATGGGGGCAGAGAGACTGAGAGACCCATCACCCTAGTGCAAGTCACTGTACCATCAAGATAATTTCGAAGCTGTTAGTTTAAGGTAAAACAGTTACATAATATTAATGCTATGATGGAATGAAAAAAGTATAGAGAGCTGAGGCACTCCAGTAGCTCAGGCGGTCCACCTGCATCACTCTGATTTTTGAAGATGCAGTGAAATAATGCAGAGCTCACAACTCATTTTGTTTTGTGAAAAGAACTGGTGGTGCCTCAGAAAGAAAACATTTTCAAAATCTACATCTAATGTCTTTAGATTGAGCCATTAAATGTTGAACCAGCTCCCTCCTTTGTCCAGGCGCTCTTCCTGACTTGAGCACTCCATTGGAGAAAAAATCTTAATGTCTTTCTCAAAGGCTCCTGGTCAAATCTCATTCTTGTGTTGCTGTTGTTTGCCTTTTGTGTGACTGCAGGTGTTGGAGCGACTGCAGCACAGCGGGTTCTGGATCACATGTTCATGTGGTGGTGGAGTTGACTCTTCACAGTTCAGCGAATACATTCTAAGGAGAGAGAACAGAGGCAGCCAACAGCCCCCCACCCTCATCCAAATCAAACAGGAACTCATGGACTGAACTCATCTGAAATCACCAAGGACATTTGTACACATATCAGCAACAATGTCCTGTGAAACTATGTGCTTAGAAAGCACATCACAAACCTAGAACAGGTTCTCTGCCCAATCAAAGAAATTAACAATTTCACCAGACATAAATACACAGTCTCCTATGCTGCAGTGAAAACCACTACATAGGTGACTGTGTTCAGGGGTGTATCTTCTTTGATAGTTAGTAATAGTTGCCACATTCATTTCAGACAGTACATTATACATTGTAATGATGAAATAGGTGCATCAGTGCAGGGACTGGCATGAAATTATGAGAAATGTCATGTAGTTTTTAGGTACATTGGCATTAGCATTTCTATTGATGCAGAATGGAGGCTAATCCATGTGATCTTTGACAAGGTAAATTACAATATTACAAGGTAAACTGACATTTTTTTTTAAAACACAAGGGTTTAAAAAACAGGAGTCTCACAGTCTGAGGAGTGAAGCTGCTCTGTAGTCTGGTGGTATGTCAGCAGATACTTCTGTATGTGTTGCCAGAAGGCAGCAGGGTGAACAGTCTGTGGCTGGGTGGGTGTTGTCTTTTAGTGATTCTGGGCTCCGTGTAGACATCTCACTTCACTGATGTCACTGATGCTCTGCAGATGGTACCAGTGATGTTCTGGTGGTTTTAATCAACTGCTGTAGAGCCTTTCTGTCCTGGTCGTGCTGAACCATGCCAGTTTGTGATGTTTCCAGGCAGGATGCTTTCTATGGCTCCTCTGCAAACGTTGACCAGAATCTTGCTCTGGAATGTAAGTGTTCTACATTTCTGTAGGAATTGGAGCCTTTTCTGTGCTTTTTTAAACCAGGGTGGTGAAGTGTGATGACTAAGATTCTCTGTGAAGGTGATTCCAAGGTACCTAAAAGTGTTCACGTGCTCCACCTCAGCTCAGCGGTTATTATGTGTTTTTGAGGATATTTGTATTTCCAGTTTGGCATCCTGATGTAGACAGGGGTGTGTGTCTTTGCCTCCTTTTTTATGAAATCAACAATCAGATCCTTGGTTGTTTATTGATTTATGGTACATGTACATTTATATTGTAATATATAGTATATTTCCTGCAAATTCAATTGGGACACCATTGATAACCAGATGTTAATGTCTGCTCTGGCTAATCCATTGAATTAAATACCTAACAAATTGAGGTGCTTCATCACATTGATGCAAAAGGTTGTGCTCAGTGGTTTCCATGCCAGCACTGGCATGATACCTTAAGTAATTTAAAATGGAGAACCACTACTGTATGAAATATTTTAACAGTTGTTTCATGGGTACAGTTGAGACCCTACCCTTTAGTCATCTCCACCATGGTCTTTGCTGAGGCTGGAAAATTTGCCTCATCCTCATTAGGGATGCAATGATAATACATTTTGATGGTGCGACTATAGTCTAAGGAAAAATCATGGTGTCTTGGTTTCACAATTATAATGCATATATTTCACAAGTATAGATTTATATAAATTGAGAACACTTTTTGATTTGAAGTTTTATGATTTTTAGAGAGTAACATAAGAAACAAAAGTGGGGTTAATTGTGAAATCAGTTAATTGCTGCATCGCTCTTAAAGCTATTCTCAGGAGCTAAATGTTGTGGAGTGCTACATCTCATAATCCGACTGCATTACTTTCACAAGGGTTTTTATGCAGTTTAAAAGTTTTAATGAAACTGTACTGTACTGTACATTTTGTTATATATGTGAAAACATTCTCAATCAAGATGCTAATGTGTTCTTTTGTGGATTTAAATAATGACAGATTGATAGTGTTATTGAATTTCTCTGAAAGGATCATCTCACTCATCTGTCTAGCTTTCTTCATCTGAATGCTGATAGGGACCCTTTTATGTTTTTGGAAGGCAATGACAAATCACACAATTTACAGCATATTATATTTATATTATATAGTTCTGCTGCAGTGTTACATAGAGACAAAAACTTTGCAGAGAATGCTACAAAAATCTTAAGGCAAACAATATTTTTTACAGCCAAGGCTACTGGTTGTGATGTTCTGTATATGTTATATAAGTAATGTACATGCTCAATGCAACTGTGTACAAGTTGCACTGGCAAATATGAGGCATGAACCATTTGTGCATGTACTGTTGCATTGTTTACTTGCAGAGACCATCAGTTACTGTACCTGGAGCAAATCTCATATATTTACATTTAATTAAGTATAAATATAGATCACAAGCACAGACTTCACTGTTGAAAAAAAACTCTTATCTGTACAGCCTTAAATTCATTTTTGGCATGCAGAATCTTTATTTTAGATGCACAATGTTTTCATTCTTTTTGAAAAATAGAGGCAAAAGATCCATGCGAATTGAGTTATTTTTCAAATATGTTTTATGGGCAAGATGGGGATTAACTCATATCCATGGAACAGTAACCTGAGCAAGCACTATTTATTTGTATATTATATTTTCATCATTTTGCTTTGTTATTGTAAGACATGTCATGATTAATAAACAAAAACTCCCACATAAGGATTTTCAAAGGATAAATGCAGACATCTCTCACAAGTTTTACTTTGTTAAGGCAAATCTCCACTGATTCCTCATGCTGTTGTCTGGACAGTTCAGACCTAACAAATTATTGTGTGTTGGATTTGGTGGAATTTAGCAGTGCAGTTCCAGGTTGCAACCAACTGAATACCCTTGTCCCACCATCCACTATTGTGGTCACTGAAAAAACACAAACACTTCAGGCCCCATCTTTCCAGTGTTTAGTGTGTCAAACAACATAACTGTCACTGCCCACATACTTCTATGCATCTTTTACATTAGCACAATGTTAAGCAATACAACCACCAGAGATTGCCACTCAGAGACAAATTGTTCTGCATTATCTTCCTCTCCCCGTCCTATCTACCAAATAGTTTTACACCCGAGTATTTGCCACTTTCCTTTTGTAAATCTGCCTCAGTTGGCTTTTTTGTACATATTGGAATCACTCGGTGGAAGTTTTGGAATCAAAATTACTTGTATGGCCAAACACTCCAAGGGAGGTCAGGCAGCAAGCCGCTTATCCACCAGGAAGAGCCCCAGCCATACAACGGACGATACGACAGCCACAGTAGAGTCGGACATACGGGATGTTGAACCAAAGAGCATTTTTGCTGAGATAGCTAAAATGAGTGCTACACTTCAGGGTGTCGCAGCAGACACTGCAACCATCAAAGTTACGACCACGGAGCTGAAGAGCGCAGTGAACAGTATACACGAGAGACTGGAAGAGATGGAGGTACGAATCTCTAAGCTAGAAGACACAGCTGACATGTTGGTGAGCGATAATGATGGCCGCGACATAAAGGTGGAAATGTTACAGTACAGTAATGTGAGACTCGTGGGACTGAAGGAGATGTATGGAACAAATGGCACCATGGAGGCGTGTGTGTGAAGAAAGTTTTATATGAGGGGCTCGACATCGATGTGGATGGGGAGTTTGGGTGGAGAGAGCGCACGGGATGGCTGCTCCCAGGCCAGGCATGGACCAGCTGCCCAGACCAGTGCTTATCAGATTTCTGCGATACTCGGCGAGGAAGAAAGTGCTTGCCTTGGCGAGAGAAAAGCGTGGTATATTGTAGGAGAACCTCAGACTGTCAGTGTTCCCAGACGTGTCAAGAGAGCTGGTCCTGAAGAGGAAAACGTTCACCGCAGCGAGGAAAGCTCTGCAGTGCCATAACATCAGGTGCAAGTTGGCATATCCGGCCACCCTGCGCTTTACATGGAATGGAAGGAGCTGCAGCTTCACCAGCGCCAAGGAGGCAGAACAATTTATTGAGGAAAACTCAGGACCTGGTGTAACGCAAAGTGAGGGCTGGGGTCGAGGAACAGCGTGCAAGCCAGACAGTGGGATTGAGAAAACAGGGCGCATGGACCAGATGGGAAGAAGCCATTAATAGGAAGATCTCATGACCTGAGTTGTGGAGGGCAGAACCCCACCACATCAAATTCCTTATTCAGTCTGTCTATGATGTCCTGCCCAGCCCGTCAAACCTCTTCTGTTGGGGTAAGGTCAATACTCCAGCATGTCCCTTGTGCCAAGGAAGAGGAACTCTGGAGCACATCCTCAGCAGCTGTCCCAAAGCACTTGGAGATGGTCGCTATCGCTGGCGCCATGACCAGATGCTGAAGGCGGTTGCCGAGTCCATCAACACTGCCTTTGACCAGAATAAGCACTTGCAACCACCAAGGTGTGAAATTTTATTCATGCGAGCTGGAGAACAACTACCCTCCCAACCGACAGCCCAAACAGGCCTCCTGGGAGCAGCGAAGGACTGGCAGCTAAGGGTGGACCTGGGAAAACAGCTTTGATTCCCTGAAAACATCATGGAAACCAGCCTTAGACCAGACATGCCCCTGCTCTCAGAGTCATTCAAGCAAGTCATTTTTTTGGAGCTAACGGTGCCCTGGGAGGAGAGGATGGAGGAAGCCAGTGAGAGGAAGAGAGAGAAATACGTGGAGCTGGTGGAGGAGTGCTGCAGATGGGGGTGGTGTGCGAGGTGCTTTCCCGTTGCAGTTGGAGGAAGGGGCTTTGCAGGAAAGTCACTCTGTAAGGCCTACAGCCTCCTAGGCATCACCGTAGCACGCAAGAGAAAAGCCATAAATGCAGCATCTGAGGCTGCAGAGAAAGCCTCACGATGGCAGTGGATCAGGAGGGACAAGCAGTGGAGCTTGTCAGTGGAACAGCTTCTTGGACACAGGCCGGGAACTGATCACTCCCGGTCGGGTCGCCTGGGTGAGGGGGTCTGAAGTTGAAAGACTATCACTGAGGATGTGTCCAAGAATCTGCATTACAAGATGTATGTAGCAACCAGAGGAGTACACTGTTTGGTTTGTATCCATTAGCAAGGCTGAATGGTCCAGAATTTACAGAAAACTCACAACATATTTCCATGTAAAATAACACAAACTGCAATAGTGATCAAATTATCCATAACTACAAGCAGAAACCACTTACATTTCCTCAAGAACGCACACATCATTAGGGAAACACAGAGTCCATGCAGCTTCACATGGTTTGCTCACTGACAAGTCTGCTGCTTTTTAGTGCGACTGAGCATGTCCTGACTTGTTCACCACTAGTCGTCTTTACACCAGTAGAGGGTGCTGTTGGACCTTGACCTGTAGAGCTTTTTTACAGGTTCTGTGGATGCACATAGGCTGGAGCAGTAGCACAGACAAAGTTGAAAATGTCCCCTTAAGAATGAATGGGAAAATGCCTCCCAAACTCCTGCCATTTTTGAAAAAAATGTAATGGTTATCACCAAAATATTTATATATATATATCTCACAGGAGACATTGCTGAACTCTGTGATGTCATTTTTTATTTCTGTAGAGTGAAAAATGACGGCGGCAGAGCAAGAGACAAAACAAGTAGTGTCTGCTCTCCCAGTACTTCAAGGTCTTCTGACTCTTTAAAATGTCGAATGGCGTCTGTAGCTCTAAGTATGAAGCACAAGAAGAGGTTGAAAGTCAATGAGTTTTGAAGAGGATTTGAAGATTTTCCCATTTACTTTCCATTCACACTAATTAGACTGCAACCAGAGCACCACCTATTGGCCGATTTGCACCAAATTTTACAAAAAGACTTATCAGTCCAGGGAACATAATTATGAACAGTTATGTGATAATCAGACAGTGTTCCGTAAAGATATGCAAGATGTGGAGATATGCAACACTTCCTGTTTTGAACATAATCTGCAGGAAGTTGTTATTTAATAACCGGAATTCTTTTAATATCCTTCTGTCAGAAGGGTCCACAGATGCTGTGTGCCAAGTTTTGTGCAAATTGGTGAAATCACCTGGGAGGAGTTCAAAAAAGTAGGTTTTTGACATTGGCGGGAATGGGCGTGGCCTATACCACGAGACTCAGCACAATTCACTGAATGAGCAAAATTCTTTTGATAACTTTAGATCAGGTCCAATTGAAGAGTGTACGTGCCAAGTTTCACGCAGATCGGACAAAATAGAAAGGAGGAGTTTGAAAAAGTAGGTTTTCCAGTTTGTGCGATTTTGGGGAAAAAACCCTCTGGCGGAAGTGGGTGGGGCCAATTGCAAAGTGAGGGAATCTGGGGATACAAAGTGCTTTTTAAATGTGCCACATGCGGTGTGGAAATTATAGGCAAAAACGCATTGGTCTAGGTTATAGCACCCCCTGCAGGCAAATATATGTAGTCTTTTGTGTCTGATTTGCAGGAGTCTGGACCAACCCTCCAAATTGCACCACCCTTCCTTGCACGGTTTAGCCTGCAGCACCACTTTTAGCCAGAGAAAAATAAAAATAAAAATCCTTACAATTACAATAGGGTTCCTAGCACCGCTGGTCCTAGGAAACAACATGCGCGACCCATGTGCCGAGGCTCTGCAGCGGACCCGGGTTGGACTCCCAGCCCAGTTCCCTTTGCTGCGTGTCACTCCCCTCTCTTACCCTGTTTCCTGTCACACTCCTCAGCTTTCCTATCAATAAAGCCAGAAAAGGCCAAAAAAAAAAAATTTAAAAAAGAAAAACAATAGGGACCTCGCAGGTTCCCTGCTTGGGCCCTAATAATAATAATCCTTAGAAAAACAATAGGGACCTCACAGGTTCCCTGCTCGGGCCCTAAAAATTTTAGAGGATCCCATGAAAGAAAACAAGAACTTCCTCTTTGAAAGAGACAACTCCAGAAATGGGGTGTCAGTGTGTCCTACAGGATTTCATGTGGATCATAATATGATTTGCTATGATTAATACGTTAATATGTCAGTATGTTGATCAGTGGGGGTTCCCAAGATGTCACACACATGGACCACAGAGTGACACTCCCACACTGCCGCACCAACCTGCAGCATTTCATCATACCACCCTCTGATATGGTCACATGTTCTTGTACATGTTAAGACTTTAGCTGCAGCATTCTGAACCATCTGAAGACATTTTATGCTCTCAAACAGCAGACGTGAAAATAAGGCATTGCAGTCACCCAGTCTGGATGAAATAAAGGCATGAATTAAGATGTCTGCATCAGCCATGGTCAGGAAAGGCTTTGTTTTAGCTATGTTGCATAGTTGGTCAAATGCAATCTTGGTTATTTCTTTAATGTGGTGACTGAAAGAGAAGGTAGAATCAAATGTAACACCAAGTTTCTTGACTGCTGAACTTTTAGAACTTGTAAGGGTCGCCCAAGTCTACATTAATGTATGGTAATTGTGGTGGTGAACATGTTTCTTATTTGGTGCCATAAAGGGTTCAATTTTATCAGGAACCTCCCTTCCTTTGTTTGGTGTGTGCATTCGGGTCGGAGGTAATTTAATTTGTTTTCTGTTAATACATAGTGATGACCCTAACCATCTGTGTGTTTTTATGTGTTTCTATATAATATATTCCAAGATTGCCATAGGGGTAAGGGAGAGATTTGCTGTTTATTTTTGGTGGTTTAATTATATTTTCAGTCAGTTGGCAGTGTACGTTCGCAGCCCATATCAAGTCTGCCCATTCCCTTTAAATTTGCATTTGTACTTTTCCTTTGAGATAATAATTGAGGTAGATTGTTACAAGCTCAGTTCTCAAAATGTACCTTCACCAGATAAAAATGGTGTCTGTTTCGAACGAGGCCAATGACCAACATCGCAGTTTTGTCAGTTCATAAAAACCATTACCAGTTTGCACAAGAACATATGTGGGTGCAGATAAAAAACTTTTTATCTCATGGAAAAGTTAGTGACAGTTTCATATATTCTGGATTCAATACACAAGTGAAACACTTCAAGCCTTTTTTTTGTTTTAATTTTGATGATGATGGCAGCTCATGAAAATAAAAAATTTGGCATCTCAAAATATTGAAATATAATACAGAAATGTTGACCTTCTGAAACGTATGTTTATTTATGTACTCAAAACTTGGTGGGAGATCGTTTTGCATGAATGACTGCATCAATGTTGTGTGGCATGGAAGCTGATCAGCCTGTGGCACTACTGAGGTTAATGCAAACCCAGGTTGCTTTGATATTCAGATCATCTGCATTGTTGGGTCTGGTGTCTCTCATCTTCCTTTTGATAATACCCTATAGATTCCCTATTAAGTTCAGGTGAGTTGGCTGGCCAATCAAACACAGAAAAACCATGGTCAGCAAACCAGTAACTAGTAGTTTTGGCACTGTGGGCAAGTGCCAAGTCCTGCTGGAAATGGAAATCAGCATCTGAGCCATATTTGTCCAGGACTTCACCATATCCATTCTTTTGGGTGTCAGGTAGTTCCCTGCAACCTCCGTTAATTTGTTCGGCTAACATGGCTGTGTACAAACAGTTCTGGATCTCAATGACAGTCTGCTTCCCTGTTTGCCGTGGCAGGGGGTTTGGAACCATCATCCTCTCTGTCACATTGACTCCGTAACCCGTATTCAAAAGAAGCTGCTATTGGAGAAAAATACTTTCTTATAGAAGTAGGATTAACCTGTGGCTCTTTAGGAGATAGGGAGAGGACTGAAAGAGTCAGGGTATATTGAGCCCATCTTTTTTAGAGACAAGGTCAAAGTCATGCCATTTTACACTTCGGTTATGTTCTGGATAACAGATTACCTGACCAGCAGACCATTACTGGGTATATCAGCTGACAAGAGGATGCGAAAAACTGAGGCCTGGTGTCTCTTATACCATAGAATCATAGTTGGTGTAATGTCTTTAATACATTTCAAAAGGATAGGTTTGGGTGAAAGAACAAAGAGTTTGTCTAATTATCTACCGTGATCATGAGGAAGTGCCACCTCCTTGGAGGGCAAGCCTAGAATAAATAACCCTGGATCATTTCTTATTGCAGTCTTAACGATACCACTTTGTCTATTGCAAGTAAAGGTAGATTTGAATAGACGTAAGGACTCCTGTCAACCATCTTGGATGTATGGTGTGGTTTGGATGTGAAAAATAGTGATAGTCACATTCTTCCATGCTGGTGGATAGAAATATGAGATACATTTATTTAACTCCCTCTCCTCTATGATAAGCATTTCTGCTTCACTATAGAGAGGCGGTATATGCCCAGGCGGCTTAGAGAGAGTGTTAATGTAATGTCTCTCTTGCAAGTAACCATAAAAGTGGTCCTTACAGAAGCTAAATTAAGCTTGAAGTTGTTAAAAAGACATTAAGATGTTATCCCTGATACCTCTGTCATGTCAAGATTCAAGTACAATTTTGGATTATTAGTGTTGGGGGAGAACCTGGACTTTTTGCCCCATCTGTCCATGTATTTAGAGATCTTCTGCCATATTTGATTGACTTAATAATTGTAGGAATACATCTCACATCTGGTCAGGTTTAAGAATACTCTGAAGGAGCCCTTCTAACCTCCTAGCAAAGAGTTTAAAAAGTACTTTACTTTCTACTGGTATAAGGCTGATAGGCCTGTCAGAACCGCAAAGATCAGGTGGATTCCTCCTTCTTCAAGGTGATAGAAATATTAGCTAGGTTCTTGGCTGAGGGGGGGCAGCCCTTTTCAAAGAAGTTGTAAGAGCCATATTGATACTTGTAAAGTTTTAGTAGTTTACCTTTAAAACATTTTGTAATGCTCCTTTATATAAACAGGTGATGACATCACCGCCCCCAAAGCAAAGCAAGTTAAACAGCCCACGAAGCTACACAGTTCTTTGACCATACAATAGAGAAGAATATGGTAACTGTGTTTTTACTTTTGCAGTAAAGTTTTTTCATGAACAGAAGTTGCCTCCAAAGGTTCTTCAAGAGGACCACTTAATAGTAGTGGTAATGTGGTGGAGTACAAAGTGGACAAAAGATTGCCGCTACATAAGTCTTTGAACATTTCTGTGAGGGGGCCTACTGTGTTACTTGGCAGTTTTTTGTATCTTACTGGGCCTTCATTGTTGTTGGCATAAACAAGCCTTCTTTTTGTTCATTGTAGTAGCAAAATGCATCATTTGCATTTAACCACACATATTGTTTTTATCCTCCCATTATGTTGCACTGTTTTATTGACCTATAAACTCATGTTTTATTGCACCTCTCAACACCTTTGGCACTGTGAACTATGACCTGGCCTGGGTGTTAACTGGTTTTAATTAGCTGTTTGTGCACAAGAGCATTCTGTGCTCCCTAAATGCTTGTTGGGTGCTGTGGGTATGTCCAAGGCCATCTGGATGTTGTTTTGTGAAATCTTCTCAAGGTATCGCTGAGTGTGCTATTAACTGTGACTGTCTCTGAGACTCATGGTCAGACTTACCGAGGTGTGGGGCTGGCCTTTGGTTCAGACAACCTTTCACTGACTCCCATAGAGCTGTAGGGCTCTGTGTAGATTTATTCTCAATAATGAATTGTTTGTTTCATTTCTTTACAAACATAATCAACAAAGGATAAGCTGAGGTTTGATGTTCACAGTGACAGGTGGGTGCTCACATGAGAACTTGCTTCCTATTGCACAATCTTTAATTCTATTTCATAATATTCTGGATGAAAGGGAAAACAATTCTTTATTGATGTGGTTTAGAGAAGAAGGAACTCCCAGTTAGTTGGATTAAGTACTCTCTATACATCATGCAGATCTAAATTAGTACATTCTGTTGGTTTGTGGCCTTTATGAGATGGGTTGGACCTAGGAGGAGACTGATCAAATCAGAGGATCAGGAGTTCAGTTGAAGTCACCACCTGGTACAGTGAGAGAATAAAATAAAGAAATGTCCACAAGAAGTCTGGGTAAAAAATGTGAATCATAAACTGTAGTGCTCATGCAATATTAATAGGGAGTTTTGGGTAAAATGTGGCTATCAATAATAATTAATCAATTAATAATGAATACATAATATTAATTAATGATGATCAGAGACAATTAAGATCCAGTTTACATTAGATCACCTTGGGCACCACCCATGAAGAAGGGAAAACTAACCAATTCAATAATTGAGGCTCAAAAAAAGGTACTAGGCGTGTGTGTGTGTGTGTGTTGTGGGTGCATTAGGGGTGTGACCCCCCTAAGGGGCACAATGACATATTGGTGGTGGTGACAGATTCGGATTTGTGAGTTTGAGTCCAACATTGACAAGCATTTTCATCTCAACCATGAAATCCATTAGGGGAGAGGAGAGGGAGAGGCTAAGTGGTGACAGCAGAGAGTTGGTTGGGGTTGTTGGAGAGTGGGATCTTGTTGAGGTTAACAACTTTACTCCTGACTTGTTAAGGCAGAATCCATCTGCCTTAAAGAGATGTCTGCGTTCCCAGAAAATGTTAAAATTGTCAATAAAGTTCACTAATTGAGTAGTACATGTAGCTTTGAGCCATCTGTTCAACATCAATAACCTGCTGAATTTCTCATCACCTCTACGGACAGAGGGCCACAGACAAACACCACAGTATCGAGAGATCTGACTTTGTTCAATAGATTAATTAGATTAATTCTTGTTTCAGTACCTCAGATTGTTGCTTCACAGCATCACAGGCCCCTGTGTGTAAGATGAGAGATTTCTCTGTTGGATGTTCAGCAACGATGTCCAGAATTTTTTCTGAGATGTCAGAGACCATATTGTTGGTGAAGCAGAGTACTTTGGCGTTCTTCTTGCTGCAAAAGCTGTTTACTGTGTTTGACGCCCAGTCATTAGCTCTTTCTGTGGCTTTTTACTTTTGGATTTGGTGTCATATCTCTCCTTGTTTGTTGACGGAGAGCTTGCGAGGTCTTGCTAAAGTGGAGCAAATCTGTTCTTCAGTTGTATTTTTGTTATTTAGGTAGTTTTGCTCTTACTTTTTGTTTTCGCTATTATCCTCGGCTATTTCCCCCATCTCTTTCGTATGGGGGTTGAGGGGGTACTCTTTTCAGAGGACAGTGCAGGCCAACCAGTGGCATCACTGATCTCAGGGTGCTGGGCTCTGCCTATTCTCCAGAAAACGATTTATCTTTAGGATTTGCACTAAGAGTATTCCAACAAGGACAAATATTGCTGGGTTTATTATCCAGTCCACAGAACTCCTGTTTCGTAAAGTCATTTTTGGTGCTAATTAGCTGTGTGTTAGCAGGCTCTTCCCTGCTGGAAAACCCAGCATAGACCAGCACCAAAACACATATAAACACACCATAAACATATGCTGGTCACCAGCAAGACCAGCATATGTTGTGTTTTGGTGCTGGTCTATGTTGTTTTTCCAGCAGGGTTGTCTGCTGTTTTGATTCCATGGGAGAGTAGTTTCATTCCCACATAATCCATTCACTTCCACATTTACTTCTATCTGGTAGACCTTGGTTTCCAGCACAGCAAATTTCTGAAGGATCCTCTGAAAGTCATCCAAAGGGAGGATTTTGATACTAATTAGCTTTAGCCACTAATAGGCTTGTGCCACTTCGTAGGCCTTCTGAAAGTACTGAATAGCTCTGAAAAAATGTGAAATTAGGCAGCAGCTTACACTATCGCCAATGAATTGTAGTCCCAGTGGTTTCTAAATATCCAGGAGTTGCTGCCTGTAATCTCTCAGTGAAGAAAAATAATAACATTGGAAAAGAAAGCAAGCAGAAGCAAGAGAATGCAGAAAAGCATCTGTGGGAATGGGTGAATGTGAATGTGATGTTATGTGCATAACTGGTCAAATTAAACTGGAGTATAAAGGATGGACATTCAATTAAAAAAAGGATGAATAAATAATATTTTTAAAAAAGGGCAAGAGTTCATAATGATAAAATTCTAACATAAAAATGTGAGCCATAAGGATGAGCAATGGCTATTGCTTTGTCTATGTAAGGATTACGAATGAATGTATACATGTATACATTTTTCATTACATACCCCTTCCCACTGAAGCCTCCATAAGGTGAGTCCTATTTCTAAGTCCCAATCCAACTGAAAAGGGTGTGAAAACAACACAAAATGTCTGTGCATATCCCTGGTGCCCAAACTGGAGTCAGAGACATTTTACTATGGGCGTGTCAAAAAGAGCAAAGAAAGGCGAGACATCCTACAATCCCAAACTTTCAAGAATTCTATGGCCTTATGTGGACACTTGAAGGTGAAGTTTTCATTGTTGTGCGTGAAGCATCAAGGCTGGGGAAGCACATCTGGAAGTGTATGTCCCACGCAATGATACACCTGCAGATTTTGAAGTCATGTCCTGTTTGTCTGACTATTGCAGAGAGGTCCAGTTGAAGGTAGATCTGGTTGCCTTTGCACACAAGTCTCCCTGTTTTTTTAGCCGCCATGATCCCATTTGTTGCAGTGTGTATCCCTGGTGTTGCATCGTTTTCCTTCAGGGGGCCCCAAAAACCTGTGTGCTCTAATGGGGAGCCAAGGATCAAAGTGCTTGGTGTTGTCCCTCAGTACCCTCCTTCAGGCTGACAATCTGTATGTTGTCTCTGCTTCTGCAGTTTTTGCTGTACTTAAGTCGTTGAGTCTAAATATTCACCTGCTTTTCAATGGCAGCATGCTTATAGATTAGGGAAATCATGCAGTCTTCTGCGTCTGAGATATGAGACACAGCCTGTGATGCGCTCAGTGTGGCTTTCAGTATGGTTGATGAAGCTCAGCAAACTTCTGATCCATCAGTGTACTTATTTTCTGAACAACGTCCTGAGCAAAATTAGTTGCAAGTCTTTCTTCCCTGTTTTCAGCTGCAGTATCTCTTCATCTCCAGCCGTGCACTCAGGCTTTAATCTGGTAGAGTTTGGGCTCTGTCACTGGCAGGAATACTTAGAATAAGGAATCCATCCACGGAAAGGCAGTTACCAAGCTACGCCTAACTTTATTGGTAGATTGAAATTCGGCAGCAGTGAGAGGTTGACAAAAAAAAGTCTTCTTGTGAATTTGTGTTTTATCATTGACTTTGTATGTAATCTAGACGTGTGAATAATTCTGGGAAATTAACAATAGCCTTAAACATTGCATTACACAGAAACACTATGTGATAAGGTTTCCGTTTTTGCCAGCCAGCTCTTTGTCAGTCTGTTTAAATGCCCTTCTAGTGTCCAGTAGGGTCTCATCGCCATATTGGAAGATGAACAGAATCCTTGGGTGATAATTATTTATCATCCAGTTAATTTTTCACAAATGAATCATCTGCAGGGTAGATATGTGTTTTGTAAACTGAAATGCCACAATCATTCCTACTGTAAATGTATGTAATAGCACAGTATTTAACCCAGTTTTTACTTGGTGATGGTGACACATTAAAAATAATGACATCATAGAAGTTCAAACAATTCATCCTGTGGTGACTGTGTGTACAACATTTGATGGCAATCCATCCGATAATTGCAGAGATATTTTATTCTGAAAATTTGTAGGCAAACAGAGCCACATTGCCATCCACAAAGCCACACTGCCTTTGTGGAAAAAAACAACCGAGACATAGTAGACATCAGGATGCAAAGTCCAGTTTTTCAATGATCAAACAATAAATAACCAGATTAATAAAAAAAAACAACATCCAACTGAAAATTGAACTATACTTACTGCACTTTCTCAGCACTTTTCAATAAACAGAACTATCTTCTATTTACATCTTTTTTTAAATCAAACACAATTGTGTGCTTTCACAGACCAGCTGTTTAGAAACACTGATCCAGCACTCTCCTCAAAACATCATACTAAAGACCACAATTACAACAGAGTGCAAACATCTCAGAGGTGAACAAATAAAAGATTACAAACCCAAAAATCATTATTAGATGATTAAGTCATCAACAGAGGGAGGGAGTGAGGTGAGTCACAGAGGGCAGTCAGAGCATGGCTTTGTAAAGAGGGAGAGAGTGGCGTAAGAAGTGGTCCTCCTCCATTAACACCAGTAGATCCCTCAGCATGACCCGAGTCACTCTGTGAACACCCTGTCTGGGCAGAAGAGTCACCTAGCAGGCAGACAGGCAGACAGCGTGAGTGATAACACTGACATAAAGCTGGTGGTGAATGTTTTACACATTACACAATACTGATAAAATGTGTTTGATTATGCAGGATAATGCAGGAATACAAAATGGATAGACTGATAATATCTGAAAATTTGAAATCAATGCACTTTTCCTTGTTACATCATCCAATTCCAAACTGCTGTTATGAGCCCAAATCAAACTTTTACCTTAATAAAACAAAGATACTTACTTACACTACTTACCTTACCTTAAAGCTAGGTTTGGTAAGTTATTCTCAATGCATTTGGCATCATATTTGTATAAGATCTCATAACATCCACACAGCAACCAATAAATCAGATGCTCTGATTTAGCTGTCGCAGGCCTCTAATAAGCCCGTCCAATCGTACATAAGTACCTAAGTGCATAACTGGAGTCTGGCAGAGAAAGTGCAGCCAACATTTCCTAATACTACCATACTTGCAGTAGTGAATACTAAAAATGTTTGTTGCCATGTTGTTGCTTTTTTACATGTTAGTGAGACATGAGGTAGTTGGACGTGGTTAGCAATTGCACTCATCAATCACACTGATGACACTTATACTGAATACTCAGACACTCCATCTCTTACAGAAGGGTACAAATAGACTGTCTACAAAAATAAAAGAAAACACAGAAGAATCAACACAGGATCAAAATATCTTAAAAGGACTTGGACTAAACCTTGCCACAGAGCACGAGAACTGTTTCGACAAAATGAGTTTTGTCTATTTTTATTATTTTTCTTTAAAAATATCATTTTCATAGTGTAACACACATCAAATTCATTGATTTTTGTTTTGAAAATTGTTAATGGACCCTTTATTTTGAAACTTTCAATGTAATTTCCCAAAATATTGTGTCGACACTGTGTCAAAAGGGAGGAATGTAAGAAATGACAGTCTTCCTGTTAGTGATCAAATGTGCTGTATGGACAGGAGGAGAAAGAGAGAATGTCAGTTTGCTTGAGGTGTCAGGAGAGCCACAGGTGGGGGCACATCCCCCCACATGGGAAGATACAGAAGTGTAGATAAGATGACATTTGCTGTCCCATCTGTTACATCAAACAGTCACTGCCCTGAGAAGGACAGGATACATCCAAGCATCAAAGAATCATTGTTATGTAAAGAAACTGTTTTATGACTGTTGTAAATGAAGGTAACCTTCTGTCTGATTCTGTACTTATAATAATTTATAATTTATAAAAAGAGATCTAATTCATACGCTGAAGTCTGAAGTTCTTCGGAGACCACTAGGAGACGCGGTGCAGAAAGATGGCCATTTCTTTCAAATCTGAAAACCATATCTTACCAACTGTTACCAGGTCCTAATCTTACCAACTCACTCACACATCCCATTCGCTGTTCAACTCTCAGCTTCAGGCTGCAGCCACAGTAACGTTACACATGGCTGATCATTTGTTCGTGAAAATCTTGATATTGATTTGGGGACAATGACGTGACTGGTTAGCTCATTGTATAAAATGCTACCGTTTCATTTGCTCTGGGTCCACTCACCGGCTCAGATCCGCTCTGTGCCTGTTGGTTCACCAGTTTACTGGTATTCTTTGAATAAACACATCACCACAGCAAACTGCTCAACAGGACTTGAATGATTTCTTAAACATAAGTGAATTTCACCAATGTGGGATGAATACAAGTGTAGAGTCTAAAGTAAAGTCTAAAGTCTAACCTCCCTAAGTGGATAAATAACAGATACAGGGTCCAGAACCCTTTGCTAAACAGTACTTGGAATGGCTATAGGGTCTTGGAAAGATTCAGTGTGGGTTGCTGCTCCATACCTGAAAACACATTAGAGCACAACTGCAGCTGTTTTTCCTTAAGAGAATGGAGAACTCCTGAAGAATGATAACAAAAGGCTGCATGTTGCATTCCTATTTGGAAAGGCCAGAGTTGCATGATCGAGGCAAACCACCACTCCCCTGATGGAATGCTCCAGAAAGAGTAGCAACTTCAGCTGCAAAAGTCATCCTTTTGGACAGACAGTACAACAGTCTTGCAACCAGGATTTTGTAGCAATGAGATCTATACATCAGAAAGAGAAAGCAGCAAGTGCAGGATTTTGCAGACATTGGAATCGGTGGATCTCTGAATACTTAACTGGGATGCAAGAGAGACAAAAATGGTCCAGAGCCAGAAAAAAAAATTAACCCCAGGAGACACTGTCATCATTGCAGATGCAACAGCTCCCAGAAGCTCTTGGATGATGGGCAACATTTTGGAGACTAAACCAGATGTCTGTTTGCTACTGGAGGCCACAGATTAAGGTACAGTAAGGAACTGTTACAAGCACTAGTGGTAATACTACCAACAGCCAAGATTTAACAAATAAAAAAATATACTGATTTTTTAAATTTATTTTTTAATCAGTAGCAGACCCCTTATTCTTCAAGTCTTTTTCAGAGTGCACTACAATAGCAGTACAACTTAGAATGATTACAACATTCAGTGATGGAAATCCAACAGACCAACAGAGTCAACAGGTCCAGTGAAGGGTTGAATGCACTTTGGTAGATCCATCTTAAAAAGCAACATTTTGTGTATTGTCTTTGTTTTTTGTTTTTTGTGTCTTTGTCTTTGGCGCACCCCCTCCTTCTTGTCTTAGTTAGAGTAACAAATGAGTAACATAATAATTGTGCATGAATTGAGGAAGTGGATCCATTGATTGACCAAGGAACATTTTGCCTTTGTGAGTTTTTTTGTATTGCTTTGGAGCAGAAATGCTGCATCTGTTGTTTCACATACAAGATGAAGATTGTAAGGAAACTAAATCATGGATATATCACGGCATATTTACAAGTCTCACAGGTGACAGTGTAGAGCCCTGATGGTAATGTTGAGGTTTTTTTATCGAGTTCCTTAATGGAAATTTTTCTATGTTTCTGGTTTTGTTTTCAACAAAGAATGAAGACACCACACAGACCAACCTGGCTTTCAGTGTGCTCCACAGGTCTCGTCTTACGAGGCCCAATGGCAGCCAGAGCAGTGAGGTTGGTCTCTCTCTGCTGCATCTGAGCGTCCTCCATTTGTTGTAACTGAAAAGAGAAGAGAGACAAAAAGATCTGTGAAAATGTGATGAATTAAGACTCACACAGCTACTCTCCATTCTATTCTTATACTCACATTTAACATCAACTTAAGTGACCTTTTATTTTTACTATTCAACACTGAGCATGCTATGCAAGTTATCATGTAAATATGTATGTATATACGTCGATTTGATTTTCTTTCCTTTTAATTATATTGTCTATTTTATAATGTCTATTTTCATATTGTCTGTTTTATACAGTGTAGTTTGCTATTGCTCTGTTCTTGTAATATTCCGACGCTGCTGTGACAAACACATTTTCCCATCTGCGGGACATTAAAGGATTTCTGATTCTGAAAGGAATGGTTCCAAACTTAACTCAAATACTTCTTTACTGTACCCAAGTATATTTTTTAGGTACCTGTACTTATTTTTCTGACAACATTTTACTTTTAATACCAATATTTTAACCAAAATGTCTCCATGAATTTTTAAAAAAAAGGCTCCTTACTTTAGTTAATAATGCATCTGAGGGACATCATTGATTGATTTTTTACATTTTGCTGCATTGCAACATCAGCCTACCTAACAAGGCAAGGCTGCCAACTCATACATTGGCCATAAGAAACCCTACTTTTTACAAGCTATGTCCATTTACTCAGGGTTCACGCAGGCAGTTGAATAAGATACAATGCTTACAGGGTGCTGTGTCAGAGTCCCAATAACAGTTTCTTGGGTTGTATGACTATACAATACTTTTAATGTAATTGTACCTCAGCACTGAAATAGCAAGCAACAGTAAAGTGGTAATTATACTACAATTTAACATTATTTCATAATATTATGTTGTACAGGGCAGCCAACCACTGCTCATCTCTCTCAAATCAATCTATCAAATCTCTGGCTAAATAAGATGAAACATCAAATTCTCTAAAAATCACATGTATGCAGAGTTTTGCCTCACTTAGCTCTTAAAATTAACTTCAATAACTAATTGTTATACAAAATACAATTAAGACATGTAGGTTCGATTAGTTAGTGTCATCAATAATGAGAAACTAGAAGCATTACTACAAACTGAAAATCAAATCACCACCATCCCAATTCATATGTATCAGACAGTACAACTGGTATCTTAGTCTTAGTCAGTAAATACTTGTGAAAACATCTTTGACATGATCAGTAAGAAAAAAAGGTCAAATCCCAACAAAATAGTTCAGCTCAGAAATCTTTTCATTTATTTCTAGGCTGGCTTTACGTTTAATAAAATGTAGTTTTCTGGACAAAATTGTCTTGGGGATCCTCTCCTTCATTTACTTTTCATAAAATGCGTCTGGATGCAGCTACAATTTAAAACAAAATCAATACTCCTGGGGTTTAAGGAGTGATAATGCCGATCTCTGCACTGGGTAATGAAGGTACACAAAGACGCACCAATTTCATCCATACAGAATCTCTGAGATTGAAATGAAAACAGATGTAACAAGACAGAAACACATTGAGGGAGACGAATAGGGAGAAGAAGGGTATTGTGACAAAGGAAGTTAAGACTTTCTTTTTCGTCAGGTATCAACAAAGGTATTGCTTTAAAAAAAAAAAAAAAAGTATTGTAGCAAAGTAAATGTAATGTTGTTCTGATGTGATGTTATTCTCTATGAGGCAAAAATGGCTTAAAAGGCGAAATGTGCATTTGTCCCTTTGGACAGTAGACGTGTCGTGGTGGCTGTATCTGCAGACTCTGCAGTCCAGTCATTTTCTCACTTTTTGCTGCTCGGGATGCTTCTATGAGCCAAAATGTGGCTATTTGACATCCTGGAAGAGTCTCAGAAATCAGCTATCTTCCTGGTGTGTTCACAAATAGCTCAGACAAATCCAACTGATTCTACCTTTAAGTGTAATAGTCTTTGAATTATAGTACTATTACATAAGCTTCACTTAGTTTTGCACAGGTCCTTCAGGGGTGTACTATTTACTTTGAAACGTTTTGTATATTTCAGAGACTGTACTTTCGTACTTTTGCTTGAGTAAAGAAGTTGGATCAGTACTTCTACTTTTACCAGTCCTTTTTTAACACAAGTATCTGTGCTTCTACTTGAATAAAGAATGTGTGTGTCTCTGCCACCTCTGGCAAAGTGAGAAAATACTTGCTGATGTAGGATCGATTTTGATACAGCTATCTTGGCTCTGTCCAAAGGTAACAAATTCTGCCTGTCAACACCTCTAAAACTACTATTTAGCATTAAAGATGTTATATCACATTTGTTTTACCTGTCTTGAATAGCTCAGTATAATGTCCAACAGACTGATTTATGACCAGAGTAAGATCCATGTGACATCAGCACAGGGAGGGATCATGCTGGGCTGTCTAAATATAGAGCTACTGTACATCATCATCATCATCATCATCATCTTCATCATATAAAGCCCATCTCTGTTCATCTGCAGCCATTTCAATTCCCTTTTAGCTGCATCTTTTCACCTTATTCCTTGTGACAACCCAGCACATCAATAAAAAACTTTAAAGAAAAAAAAGCCTGACAGGCAGCCTTGTCTAGTCGATTGCTCTAGAACCGAGGGCTTCAAGCTCTGAGGGGCAGGGTTATGATAGTCTGGCTGCTGATTTGGAGGATTACCAACACTGTCAGCATCTGCAGCAGCAGCGGTTGTGACACAAAGCTTAGGAAGGTTACTAAGGTACTTACTGTAGGTTACGTGGTGTAATAACACAGAGACACATATTTTTAGATCCAGTAATTATAAAATTTCCCGGGGTTAATAAAAGTTTGTATATCCTTAACAAATAAATATCCATGAATCTGTTTAGAAATCCCCCCGAAGATGCTACTTCAATCTCCATGACTTATATGAAAATCCCCCTCAAGCAGCCCACACTGCAACTCAGTGACAGTTTAATTATACTTCTTGTTTACATGCCCACAAGTATTATGAGAAATGTAGTTTGAAAACACATGCTTGAGAATAAAGGAATCTGAGATCTTTAACCGGAGTGGATGGATTATTTAGTTTGGTTTCACTTAAGTCTTTAAGAAGAAAGGTCTACATTATGTAATCAGTTATTTTCAGCTTACATTCAGCTTGGTTTTGTTCCATCTTGCATCTTTTCTGGGCTTATATTTGACTGTCCACACAGAGCTTATCATTCATTATTGGGTTCACCTGTCTCTCTCTCTACTTAGAAATAAACCTAAAGAACTGAATATCAGATGCAAATATTTACTGAATATTCTATCAACAAGCAAGAAGGCAGACATTGAATACTTATAAAGCCACCCTTAAACATTGGCTAGATAATGGATAGAAATGACAAATACGAAATATGAAAATGTACCATTTGTCATCTGTAACTCTTGTGTAAATCTTCCAATGTACTTAAGTGACCTCATGTTCGCTGCCTTATAAAACAAAATAAAGTAAAAAGAATGTGACATGTGATACATTGGTTGGTATGCTTTGGGTTAGGGTTAAGGGTTTATGCTTTTAGACTCATGACCTTTGAATTAAACAAAAACAAAAACAGAATGATCCTTTAAACCTTGAATATAAAAGTAAACTCTCAAAATTAACAAATTGACTAATTAACATGATGCCCAGCATGAGGGAATTACAGTTAATTGTATCACAAATCCATGAGTTTAACAACATCCACAAAAAGTTGGTTATAGATGGTTCTGTCACTGAACACATATTTACAGAATATTCTCCAACCAGAGAAAGAGCCCCAATTAAAATCACTTCTGCGTAGCCGCACACCTACTCAGGCTGTCAGAGTATTTGTGTGTAAGTACAGGCTTGGCAAAATGTGGTGAATGTAGCGTGTGGGGGTGGCAGTAGTGTGGCACGTAAATGAACAGTTTCTTTCGCTCTGTAGAAACCTCTGGAAACATGACCGCTGCAAGCTACACAACTGTTGCGCAGTGTAACCGCCTTCTTAAATAGCCACTGTTACTGGTGCCCTTCATCTCCCTCACACCTTTCCCTGCCAGCAAAAAACATCACACAGACTATTGCATAACTAAATGAGCAATTAGCATGAAAAACAGCAGGGATCTGACACGTTCCCAGACAACATTTCCTGGGAATTTACATAGGCATGCAGAGCTGAAACATATCAAGAGCCTCTTAGGCTTGGGTGTAAGTCGCAGCAGCAGTTCCACCTCATTATTGGTCCACACGTACTAAAACAATCTTTTTTTCCTCCATCTTCCTCAGCATCGTTTCAAGAATATTTACGTCCATACGGATCCACTGAAAATGACAGAAAACTCTGTAGTTCATCTTACAGGCCTCTAGGTGGCGCTTGAAATTCACCAAAAACAGAGAAGAAGAGACGGAGCATGCAAGAAACATGAACACAAGCAGTAGTTCGCCATTGTTGTTGTGAGACGTCGCAGGGTTCAGAGGTCGGAGGCTAGAGGTCGAGGGGTGGGGCGATGGTGTCATCGTTTCGGAAAGTATGCGGATTCGCCGTCCACACGAGAACGGGAGGGCTGCGTTTTTTCCACCCTAAGACCCGTTTTCAAAAAAGTGCGTTTTCACTCACTGCGTTGTCAGGTTCCGTGTGGACAGTTGGCCAAAACGATGCAATACATGTGCGTTTTCGTGTGGATGGCCTCTAAACGTCATCTTATCAACCTTCTTGTAACAACTCAGAAAGAATTGCTTCTCATATGACTTTCTGACCCTCACCCCAAAGGGAATTCTCCTCTCCTCCTCTCAGATCCTGATCCGTTCTTTACAGCATATCGATTGCTGAATGGAAAACAGTAATTTCTCACAACCCACCTCACCGTTTCGAAGCAGCTGGCATGGCTCTAACAACTCACAGCTTGTCAAAAAGGCCCAACAGAGACAGCTTTTCCTCAGCAAGCTGACACAGTCCCAGCTCCCACAGAAACTGTTGGACAGCTTTTAGAGGAGCACCATCGACCACATACCAACGGTGCGGTATGCCGAATGCAAAGACCCGCACTATGTGGTTAAAGCAGCCCAGCACATCATTGGGATGGAGCTTCCTACACTGGACACTGGTTATGCTGCCAGGCTAAAGAAGAAAGCAAACATTATCTGTAAGGACTGAACACACCCCAGACTCTCTGCCTTCAGGCAGATGGTTCTGGACAAAAAAAAAATCACCACCAACAGACCAAGAAACAGCCAAGAAACAGCGTCTCCCTCAGAGCTGTGACCTCCATCCACCCCCCACAATGAAAAATCCCACCCACAGAAACTGCAGCAGCGATTGACATAGTTGGACTATTTTGCACCACCATGGTTTTGACAATTACACCGTTAGAGCTCCCACCTCTGTCTTTACTGTATACCTTTTATCAGGGATGGGCAACTTTGATGATAGAGAGGGCCACAAAATTTTGTCCTCACTACTTGAGGGCCAGATTGTAATCGTGCACTTCCATCAGTAAGATACTCAGTAAGATACCCCATCATTCGATTAGCCAATTATAGCTACTAAAATTAATGAAAACAACTAAACGTATGCCAATAATAAAGTTTATTTTACCAACATCTCTATTTTTCATATTCAAAGGCATTTAATAATGCTTATATTTAATGAACTTAATACAGAAACAAAACATGCAAATTCATGATATACAGTTATTTTAGTGCAATGACCTCTCAAATATCATCATTCAATAAAAGTTATCAAACACTAACTGCATCAACAATAAGAAAGTGCAACAATGATAACAAGGTGACAGAGGTTATTATTTCACATTAAAATGGATAAAGGCAAAGATGCGAATACATTTATTGAACACAGAATATATTTTTATTTGCTCAAATTAAATTAAGTTTTTCTCTGGAATAATTTCTTTTCAAAACAAAATGTATGTGCTTTCAAAATATACTATTCTGTTCTCAAAATCTTCCATTGCTCCTTCACAAATGTGGCACAAATATCACACCATAAAAATAAGCATGCATTTATCTCAAAAGCCACTAATGCTCACCAACAGGTGGATCAGTGTAAAGTTAGGAGAAACTTGTGGCCTCTCCTGCTGGCGTACAATAGACTGAATGTCAATGTTTGTGAATCCAGTCTGCATGAGCTGGCACAGAGTTTCACCTGTCAGCCTGTTTATCTCTTTGGATTATATGTGCTTCATTGTTGAGAAGCTGCTCTTGCAGATGTAAGTGCCCAAACATGCTGGCCATTGAGAGGGCAAAATCCCTGAGGAGTGGAAGGCGGGACTTGGGTAAAAGTTTCCAAAATGAAATTCACCTCTCACTGGCCTTGTTTGGAAAAAGGGGTCTGAATGCAGTTCGCACAGTTCAAGCTGCAACTCCTGGGGTTGCTCAATGACAGCAGAGGAGAGTGGGGCAGCAAATAATGCAATCTGTGGCTGCATGGTGTAGAAATTCTGAAAGCGGAAAGCTGAAAGTCCTGGAATTGCTTCTGCAGTTTTTCTATGTTGGATCTGCATTTGAGAAATGTTTTCTTGCATTAAGGGACATCTTTGCACATTTCTTCATTGGCCGGAAAGTGTGAGAAATTTGAATGGTCGGCTGAAAAGCCTACTTTGAACAGGGCTAATTTGTGCTTAAATGCACTCATGCATGCATAGAGATCTGACACCGTTTGGTCTCTTCCCTGCAACTGCAAATTCAGGTGATTAAAATCTGTATCCCTGAGTTTACTTCAGTAAGCAACTGCATCACATCGAATGATTTCCTCCAAGAACACTGGGATTTCAGTGCGCAGCGCAAAAAACCTCTCCAAGCACTTCCCGCAGCTCATCCATCAGATTTCAGTGTGCATCTGTAAGTCTCCATAAGCAGCGCTCACTTCAACCAAAAAGGCTACAAATTTTCTATGATTCAGAGACCTGTTCCCCCCTCAACTCAGATTGGTAACCTTGGTAACCAAATCCAGTGACATGGCTGAAGTTCACTGTCTTGGCACAGAGAGCTTCCTGTAAAAACAAAATGAAATAGGATTTTAGCCTATGATAAAAATTCTCAAAAAGAATACCTACATTTGTAACCATATTTTTTCATTTTTACTAGTTCCACAATCTACTGCCACATCTCCATTAGTTGTCTGCCGTTAAACTGCTGATCCACACATACACTTTTCATTCATTTTACTGTTGCACATTATTTACTGTTAATCTACTTTGCTTTCATTTTTTGCACCTACTGATCATCATACTGCAATTTTACTTTTATTAACATTTGCATTATTGTATTTACTCACTGTGTGTTGATTATTTTTTATAGTATTTTTTTTTTTTTTACCTTTTTACTTACTTATATTTTATTTATTTATTGAACAGTTGTAACACAGCAATTTCCCTATGGGGATCAATAAATGTTTCTGATATATTAACAGTTAGCCAGCGTTAACATTACCCACCTGATGTATGATGCAGTGAAGTATCGGACAGTCAATGTCGCTCTGTCTGAGGAGTCCGGAAAATCTGGTGCATCTTCCCTGCATTGATGGCGCGCTGTCTGTAACAACCACGGAAAGTTTTTCAAAGTCGCCATGCTCATTTACACTGTTAATGGCATAGAAAATGTCCTTTCCCTTGTTAGCGTCATGTAAAGTCACCAGTTTTAACAACTCCTTGTGCACTTCTGGTGAAAATGAGAAGCTGGCTAACATCCGTCACATCCGCACTCTCATCCAACGCCAAGGAGAAGTACTTGCAGTGATGCATGATCGATTTAGCTTTCCTTCTGATTTTGAATATCGAAAATCCCTCCTGCCATGGTGCGAAGGGACGGAGAGACTGTCTTAAAGTTTTTAGCCATGTTGTCATCTCCGAAAGCTTTAGCCATCGCTACTGCACATTGCCTCACTGTTTCCCCATCTGACAGGGGCTTCTTTGCTTTAGCTAGCTCAAGTGAAACAGCGTAAGATGCCTTGAGAGAGGACTCACGTGCTTTGGTAAAAAAGCACAATGTGAAACTAACAGTTTTATTGATATTTGGAAATGGACTCGTGGGCTTCATTGAGCGAGTGCTGCCAGTTGCCCATCCCTGCCTTTTTTTACTGTGTTTTATTTGGTATACTTTCCTTTTCATACTTTGCACTATTTGTTTCTACTAACCTGAAGAGAAAACCATTCACAATTTCATTGTACATGTGTATAGTGATAGCTTATATGATATAGCTTGAGGGAAGACATTTTAATCAGAGGATTAACCTTAACAAAATAAACAAACTCTGTAATGACTGAATAAACTGAATAAACAAACTGACCTTAAAGGCCAACACAATTTCATACCATTTTACTTTGTTTATATTTGGTGGTCCCTGCCAACTTCTTAGCTTCAAACAGTGGCCTGCACCACCACGGCCACTGGGTGTGATGTAGGTGAAAGCTTTTGATAAGTTTTGTCTGGAGATGCTACTTGCAAAGTTTGTTACGAATGGGTCAAATGGCTTAGGAGGAGTTGGAAAAAGTAAGTTCAGCATTTTTTCACAGAACCTTAGTGGCTCACGGGGAAGTAGTCACCTGAGTTTCATATCATTCGGACAGACCAATGTGGAGATATGCAACACTTCGTGTTTTGAGCAAAATGGACAGGAAGTTGTTATTTATTAACTTGAGTATTGTTTCGAATATCAAAATTGTTTTAATAACTTTTTGTCAGGAGAGTCCACAGATGCTGTGTACAACGTTTCGTGGAAATCGGTGAAATCGCCTGGAAGGAGTTTGAAAAAGTAGGTTTGCGACATTTCATGAATTTGCGGGAAAAAACAGTAGGTGGAAATGGGCGTGCCCTATATCACGAGATTCAGTGCAATTTAGTGAACGCGTGAATATAAGGTTTTTGAATGTGCAACAAAGTATATGTGAGTTATAAGCCAAAATGCACTTTCCTTGATTATAGCGCCACCTAGTGGTGGAAATTGAGGACGACAATGGATTATGACATTTTCTGGCAGGTGTGACGCATATTTCAAGTTGGTGAGTCTGGGGGCATATTCAGGCAGTGAAAAATACGATCATTTGAGACAAAAAAAAAATTGTCTTTCAAAAAACAATAGGGACCTCACAGGTCGAGACCTGCTCGGGCCCTAAAAACAAAACAAAAACAAAAAAATAATGGTTATTTCTTCTCCAAAACTACATACTGCTCCTTTAATACATTGTTGAATAACTAGATTGTGGCCAATGTGAGTCTCACAACATTCTCCAGAATAAAGTATATACACACCTCTTTGGCTCTTTGCTTGAGCTGCTGATGCTGTGGGTCCTCAGTTTGTGAGCGACTCTGATCACAAACAGAAAGATGTTGACTAGCAGAATTTAATACCAAAATATGGGCAGGAAATGAAATGTCAACAGATAATCACTGTTGTTTCAGACAAAATGCGCTTGTGACCTAAAATGACACATAAACTTGTAACTATCTGTGTTTGAGTACATACCGTAATATGTTCTTGTTTCTAAGAGAAACTTGTGGTCCAAGTCTCATTTCAGTCAAACAATAGCAGTTCGATTTTCTAGCCAAGCCTAGCTTACTCTGGCCAAACGCAGCAGTCGCTCTCTCTCCTCTTCATCTTCCCTCTTCTTCTTTAAACACCCAATTTCACCAAGGAAGCAAAGCTGGGAGCGTGTGTCACTCACTTTGGCATGCCACAGATCCTCCTGTTGCCACACACACACACACACACACACACACACACACACCAGGACATGTTTCAATGTTGAATTCGATTCTCGATTTTCACTATTATTTTTTTAAAGCACAGGTTGCTATGTCATTTTTAGACTAGACTTTTAAGCAATATAATATCTGACCTTTGTTCTCAATGTACCACCCTACATTGTCAAATTCAAAACATTTATTAACAACATAATGTAACAATAACTTATATCTTCAGTCAATTGGAAACTTGCCATCTATTTTCTGCAGAGCTTGCAAACTGTGGCTGTTTGTTGACAATGTGAAGATTGTCAACATAATTCACTGAAAATCCAAAATACTTCCACACCTGCGACTTCAGTGTTGTTACAGCAACGGTGGGTCTGCAAAAAAACACTCTGTACATAACATAAATAGAAAGTAAGATATACACACTGTATATGTACAGTGCAAACTATGCTATAAACAATAATACTATACACAACTATACAAGAAATAGACAATTCCTATGAATGTGCAATAGCAGAACCACAAGTAAAATGAATAGAAAAATAGACTTAAAAGAACATAGAATATGCAGATGTAAACATGTAATGTAACATGTAACATGAGTAAGAGCAATAGATAGATCAGATTACTCTTTCAGGCAGAAGTGAAAGAGTTATTGTGTAATGAAATGGCTTGTAGCAGGAAAGATTTCCTGTATCTATTGCTGTGACTTCGAAGCTGAAGCAGCCTTCCAGAGAAGGTGCTTTGCTGTCTGACCAGTGTGAGGTGAAGAGGGTGGAGAGGATTATCCATGATGGATAACAGTTTTTTCAGTGTCCTCCTCTCAACCACAGCCTCCAGAGTGTCCTGTTTGCAGCCAATCACAGAGCCAGCCTTCCTGATGAGTCTTTGGCCACCAAAGACTGATAAAAGATCTCCAACATCTTGCTGCACATGTTGAAGGATCTCAGCTTCCTCAGGAAGTAAATCCCCTTCTTGTAGACAGCTTCAGTGTTAGATCACCAGTCCAGTCTGTGGTTGATGGTAACGCCCAGATACTTATAATCCTCCACCACCTCCACATCCTTTCCAAAAACGTACAGTGGTTGGAAAGCCGACCTGCTCTTCCTCCTAAAATCAATCACCATCTCTCTGGTCTTGTTGATGTTCAGCCGCAGGTGATTCTGTCCAGTCCACTCCACAACGTTGTCTACCAGTGCCCTGTACTACTCCTTCTGTCCCTCACTTGTACACCCAACAACAGCCAATTTGTCAGAAAAATTCTGCAAGTGACACGACCCGGTGTTGTACTGAAAGTCTGTGGTGTATATGTGAACAGGAAAGGAGACAGTCAGTGCGTTTACATGACACTCAAGAAAACCGAAATACTGGGTTAGTTCGACTATAATCGGATCTTTAAGACGCATGTATACACCTTCGCCTGACTAAAATCGGACCCGATCGGATTTGTCATAGTCGAATTAAAGCACCCAGATTATTCGATTGATAGTCGCATTACTCCTGCATGTATACGTTCCAGCAGATCGGATTTTGCATTCTGCGCAGGCGCGAGATTTTTTCCTCGGGGCCTTGATCCGGAAGTAGATGGACAGCAGCGTCTTTCCTCTGATATCACCGCAAGAAAGAGCGCCATTGTGCATCTAGTTTGTGTAATTATCATGTACACCATATACGAAGTGTACAAAGATGTAGCATCGTCTCGCTCTTTGTACGCCATCTTTCTTGAATGCCGAGGCCGCTGGTGACGTAAAGAGGTCAGCCGGAAGTGTTTCTGTTACCACTAGTTGAAATGGGTACAGCACCACCTAGTGTACCAGGATATGACATGCTCCGGCCCAATAATCCGATTTTCTAGCCGGCATGTATACTCAGATAATTGCAGTTGTCCAACTGAGTAGCATAGTCGAACTATGGCTGGAATCTGACTAAGCTGTGCATGTAAACGCACTGACTGTAGACCCCTGTGGAGCTCCTGTATCACTAACCACTGCATCAGGCAGAACACTGCCTGTAAGGACAAACTGTGGTCTGCATGTCAGGTAGTCAGTAATCCAGGAGATCATTGTGTCATCTACACCCATCACCCACAGGTTCTCCCCCAGTAGCAGTGGCTGAATGGTGTTAAAAGTACTGGAGAAATCAAAGAATGCGATTCTCACAGTGCCTCCTCCACCATCCAGGTGCGAATGGGCTCGTTGCAGCAGGTAGATGACAGCGTCATCAACTCCCAAGTGGGGCTGGTAAGCAAATTGCAGAGGGTCTAGCAGGACTCTCACCTGCGGCCTCAGGTTGGCCAAGACCAGTCTCTCCAGCACCTTCATCACGTAAGATGTGAGGGCCACTGGTCAGTAGCCAATTTTATACAGAGCACCAAGCCGCCAATTTGCCCGTTCTTTAGGCGGCTCGGTCCGTGGTTTTAGACAGAGGGAAGCAAATTTGGGGTCTGTTTTGGTCTGCCGATTTTCCGCTTCAGAGGGTAGACTTATTTCCGCCTCGCCTGCTATCTAAAAATGAGGCGGAAATGTGCCGTCCTCTGTGTGAGGTGGGCGGAGGTGTCAATGACCTGTGACCCACAACCACGAGTTTTAGTGTTAGCAAGCAAGGGCGGTCGCTATTTTCAATAACGCCCCCCGCTAAGAACCCAGCTCTAAACTCCAATATGGTACAATGTAAAGCTCTTATTTTAAAGACAAATTCTATGTCACTGTTCACAGCCCAAATTCAAGCTTCACGTCACATCACACATTTACGCCTACCTCAGAGGAGGCTTTTGGAAAGGGAGGAATATTACGCCTCGGTTTTAGAAAGACAGGCCGGCACATTGCCGCCCTTACCTTGGAGCAAATGTGCCTCCTTTTCTATCTGAAAAGGGCTTGTAGTCATTGAGGTCTGATAGTGACTTCTTTGGAACAGGAACCAGGCAGGACATCTTCCAAAGCACTGGTATTCTCTCCTGACCCAGGCTCAGGTTGTACAATTGTTGTAGGACAGGAGACAGCTGGCTGGCACTGTCTTCAGGATCTTGGGGCTGATACCGTCAGGGCCTGCAGCCTTCTGCTGGTGGAGTCTCTCCAGCTGTCTCCTTACCTGGCCTGCAGTCACAGTCATACAGGGGAGGGTGCTGGTGTCTTAAGGGGAAGAGGAGGAGGAGGAGAGGTGCTGCACAGGAGAGCTCACATCAGGGTAGTGAGGGGGGAGGGGAGGAAGCATATGGTGCAGTGAGGGTGTGTGGGGGTCTGGAGGTGTTGGGGAGACAACAGAGGCCTGTGAGCTGAACCTATTGAAGAAACTGTTCAGCTCGTTTGCCCTCTCCAAGCTGCCTGATGACTGTCTGCTGCTCACCTTACACCCAGTGATCTGCTTCATTCCAGTCCACACATCCCTCACATTGTTGTGCTGGAGTTTGGCCTCCAGCTTCCTCCTGTAGGTGTCTTTACAGGCCCTCAGCATATCCCTGAGTCCATGCTGCACTCTCATCAGTTCTTTGCTGTCTCCAGACCTGAACGCCCTCTTCTTCTTGTTAAGAAGAGCTTTCAGGTCATTGGTGATCCAAGTCTTATTGTTAGGGAATCAGCGTACAGGGGCTGTGGGACTGTATGCATCCTTAGCATTTACACACAAAAGATCCAGTGTGTTATCATCTCTGGTGGGGCAGTCAACATACTGGTGAAATAGTGGGAGGGTTTTGTCCAGTGAGACGTGATTAAAATCCCCAGTGATGACAATTGCGTTAGGATGCTGCGTCTGTATCTGGGCAACAGCGAAGTGGATGACATCACAGGCCACCGCTGCATTAGCTGAAGGAGGAACGTACACACTGATAATGTTGGCAGATGTCAATTCCCGGGGTAAATAATGGGGTCGCATCCCCACAGTCAGCAGTTCAATGTCCGGGCTACAGAGACGTTCCTTCACGTAAACGTGTCCGGGATTACACCACCTCTCACTCACATACAGTGCAATCCCTCCTCCTTTCTTCTTTCCACTGCTTGTCACGTCCCTGTCCGCCCGAACAGTGCTGAAGCTGGGAACCACCACGCTGTGGTCCAGGAAGTGTGAGTAAAGCCATGTCTCCGTGAAACACAACACAATGCACTCATGATATTACCTCTGAGTCTTTATCAGTACGGCGAGCTCGTCTGTCTTACTATGGTCTATGTCTCCTCTTCTATGCCCTCCATTTCGCTCAGGCTCTGCAGTGCAGGTTCACACAGCAGTGCAGGTTCACACAGCAGTGCAGGTTTACACAGCAGTGCAGGTTTACACAGCCCAATTGGCTGGTCGCGTGTGCAAACAATGATCTCAATGCTGCACTCCTGACCCTCTGTTCTGCTAGACCCTCTGCTAGCAGAAACATCATACAAAATGCCACAAGAAGGAAACAAAAGGAAAGTGTCCATCTTCTCTCGGACTCTGGGGTGAGTTGCCAAAAATTAGCAAAAATTCACAACCAAAATCAAAATGGAACCACAAAACAAACTACAAAAACTTGGAAAACCCACAGGAGCTGCTGCAACAGGCTGCCTCCTAGTATGGTGCCTTAGCAACCCAAAAAAAAATTGTGTCGGGGGGGGTAATGTGCAGCAAAGGGACCCGGGCAGGGAGTTGAACCCGGGTCTGCTGCAGTGAGGACAAAGCCTCTACACATGGGACGCCTGCTCTACTTCTTGCTTCCTGACTGTGAACAAAGACCATATCGCCCTAGAATTATTTCACAACCAGCTAAAAGTGTGAACGGGGGTTCACCCTGAGGGTAAACACAAACTTCGGGCCTGGAGGAAATCATTTCCCCTGTGCTTCCCGACCACGGTCTGGGAGCCAAACAGGAATTGTGTAACACCATGCTATCGTTTGGCTGACTGTCGCTTATAGCTACTGGCTTACCTAGTAGTTACCTAGTAGTAGTACCTTAGTTAGAGGAGGTTGACTTGCAACACGTGTGTTTTTTTCCACTTGGTAAGCCAACCAGATGTGTCATGGGGGTGTGGCAGCATCGACGATCCCATTTTTTAATTCAAAGTTCGAGATTGCGCCTTAACTTCGGTTGACTTCAATTTAAAATCAAAATCGTGACACCCTGTCTATCCAAGGATGCTGTATTACTGGACACAGTGTTGGAGGTGGAGAGCCATTCATTCCAATGAATGCTGCTCAGTGGTAGTTATAAGACACAAAAAATGTCCTGGGCTAACCTCTGGTTTACCGCCCGGCTAACTTGAATGAGGGTAAAATAATTCAATCCCGCAGCTCTTCCAGACTTTGTTATTGGTCCGAATGGCTCAAATTTTGATAGTGAAATAAGTCATTGGCAGTTGTTTTGACTAATCCACCGTTTTACAGACACTTCTTTCACAACAAGTCTATTATTTTCTCTTCTGTTACAACTGTTTCCAGGGCATTCACAACTTTTACCAGGTTGACCCTGGTTTTAAAAATCAGACTGATGTACCTTCGGGGCTGCCTTGCGGTGTTCTGCCATCACAGAGAGTTTCACTATCAGCCCACGGAGACACTCCTGTGTAGCATGAGAAACTAGAGCCACCACCTCTGGGTTGACATCAGTTACTCCCAGTGCCCATCCTACCCCAGGACACACAGAACACATAGCATCAGTATAAGACGAAGAGTTGAACACAAAGACATATGGTAGTTAAGCTGTAGCATTTTCAAGGAAGTAAAGTTAAAAAAATGGAAGAAAAACACATAATTAGTAGACATATTTAACATTAACTTATGCATAGGAATAGGAAGCATGGGGCTGGACAGTAGTGGATCTCCCCTTCTCTACTCTTCTTTCACTACACGTATAATAACAATTAAATGTATACTGTAAATAAAGGGAAATTATGTAGCTTGTACTTGATGTAATTTGAGGAAATGATATAGCCTGTATTTGAGGAAATTAGAGGAAATGATATAGCTTGTATTTGAGGAAATGATATAGCTCGTAGCGATGAAAATTAATCTGGATCCGCATATGGGCTACATATAAATAACTGATCCATCACCTACCCTAAATAATTGTTTTCTCCAATTCAGAGACCCATGTGGATATTTTACTCTTACATCCACTGATGGCGGTAGCTGCCATGCAAGGTGCCCACCAGAACATGAGGAGAAGTTTGGGGTAATGTATCTTGCCCAAGGACACTTCAGCATGCAGACCAAGGGAATCAAACCAGCAACCTTCCATTAACAAGACGCTGGCTCTGAACCACAGCCTGAAATTGTATCTTTGAGTCGTTTAAATTTCTACTGCATATTATATGTATTAGAAAAGATAACATGTGGACATGGAGCAACATTTCTTGCTAATATAGCTCACTTTCCTTATGTTTTTATGTTCCGAGTGTCATAATCCGGGGATATACTGTTAAGGGCCCTCGGCAATTCAGCAATTCCTTGATGAATTACGGACTTAGGCATGTCTTCATTACTTTCGTCATCTGACTGTTTTCAGTACTGCAGTTACGCTATTTGGTCAAAAGAGGTCTCTGTTGCCCAAAGAACTGTTCAATCTGGCCAGTAATTGAGTTGCAGTGTATTTCCAGTGATTGTTACAGAGATTACACTGCTTTTTTCAAGTATAAACCAGAATACTTGGAATTAATTTAACCACTCTATTTTATGTAATTCTTCAAGATGAATTGTAATACTATGAATGTATATACAAAAGTATATGTTGTTGAAGACTAAAACTATATATTTTTGTCTTTGGTTTCATTGAAACCACACACCTACCTACATACCCAATCATCTACACCAATGCCTGCATTCATCGATGACCTGCAACTGCCAACAAGTGATCATTAAAGTTTATCATGATTGAACTCTCTGTACCCTACTCTCTGATTGGAGTCTCCATCCTTAAAGGAGCTATCAAGCCAGCATCCCCGAGGTTCTATCTCTATCACAACAGCTCTTGTACCTGTATGAAGGATTCGGCTGAGCACTGGCTTGGGTAAGAGGAAGAGCTGATCCTGGCATGACTGCACCACAGAGCCAACCATGGTGGTCAAGATCTGTGCATTCTCCTCTCTCAGGTCGACTCCAGCCATGGAGGCCACATCATTAATGTCATCATCTTCTCTGAAAAACACACATACACATGCAACAGAATAACTCTGCTTTGTGCAAGTTAGCCAGCTTTATATTTGAGATATCAACTTTAAGTATTACTTGTAAGAGCCAGAACTATCCTTTAATGCAAATCTGGCGTGACGAGATGGATCCTGAGTGAAAGACTGCTTCACTGAAAACATCCCTAAAAAGACAAGCAAAGTTATTTGTATCATAGCATTTCATCAAGTGTGTTTTTGGGTAACTAACAGTAGAGGGTATAATGAAATTAAGGGTGCTCCCGCAGCAACAATATCTATCTATCTATCTATCTATCTATCTATCTATCTATCTATCTATCTATCTATCTATCTATCTATCTATCTATCTATCTATCTATCTATCTATCTATCTGGGGGGGGGGGGCCTTATCCATTCTTATTTGTAGTTTATATGGCCCAGGGGAAGAAGCTGTCTGTCAGCCTGCTGGTGTGGGACCTGTAGCGTCTCCCAGAGGGCACCAGATCAAACAGGGGGTATGCAGGGTGGCCTTGGCTCTCCTGAGGCAGCAGGATGTGGCAATGTGTCCCAGGCTGGTCAGAAGGCGGCCGATGATCTTTTGGGCAGTGTTTGTGACCCTCTGCACCGCCTTCTTGTCCTCGGCTGTTGAGCCTGCGTATCACACATCCAGACAGTACGCTTTCCACAGAGTGATAGAAGGCTAGCAGCAGATTTGTGTCCAGTTTGTTTTTCCTGAGGACACGCAGGAAGTGTAGCCGCTGCTGAGCATTCTTAACAAGGGCCCTGATGTTGTAGGTCCAGGAGTGGTCTGTGGAGATGTGGGTACCCAGAAACCTGAAGGTGGTGACAGTCTCCACCTGTTCTCCATTTCTGAGGAGGGGGGTGTGGTCATGTCTGTTCTTCCTGAAGTCCATGATGAGTTCTTTTGTCTTTTGGACATTCAGGGTCAGGTTGTTGTCTGAGCACCATAGCGACAGTTCCTCCACCTCGGCCCTGTACGCTGTCTCGTCCTCGCCTCGAATGAGTCCAACCACTGTGGTGTCATCCGCATATTTAATAATGCGGTTGGTTGGATGAGTTGGAGAGCAGTTGTAGGTGTACAGGGCGTACAGTAGAAGGCTCAGAATGCAAGCCTTGAGGGGAACCAGTGCTGAGTGTGAGTGCAGTGGAGTGGTGGGGGCAGAGTCTCACAGACTGTGGGTGACTTGACAGGAAGTTTCTAATCCATTTGCAGGTGGGGAGGGGGATCTGTAGTTCCAGTAGTTTGGTGATGAGAATGTCTTGAATAATGGTGTTAAATGCTGAGCTGTAGTCCACGAAGAGTATCCTCTTATAGCTCTTCTTGTTCTCCAGGCGGTTCAGCTCTGTATGGAATGTGAGGGTGATGGCGTCCTCTGTAGAACGGTTTGCCCTGTAGGCAAACTGGTGGGGATCAAGGGAGGGAGACAGTCTCTGATGTGCTGGGAAACTGATCGCTCCAAGTGCTTCATGATTACAGATGTCAGAACGATAGGTCTGTAATCATTCAGGCTGTCTATGGCAGGTTTTTGGGGGATAGGGATGATGATAGAGGCCTTCAGACATGTGGGGACTGTGGCATGTGTCAAGGAGAGGTTGATGATTTTGGTGAGGATCCCTGCCAGTTGGTCTGCACATGCTTTAATTACCACCCCCGGGATACTGTCAGGACCAGCAGCTTTCCTGGGGTTCACTGCTCTTAAGTTTTTTCTCACCTCATGCTCCTGGAGAGAGAGAGAGGTGGGGTGCTGGAACCAGGGGGAGGCACTGACTGCAGGTGTGTGGTGGTGGTCTCAAACCGGGCAAAGAAGCTGTTAAGCTCCTCTGCCAGTGTGCTGCTGCTGTTGGAGGATGTGGGAGGGGGGTTGCCTTTGTAGTTGGTTAGGGCCTGGATGCCCCTCCACATCTGACGTGGGTTATTGTCCGTCAGGTATCCTTCTATTTTGTTCTTGTAGGAGACCTTGGCCTGTTTGATGCCCCTCCTCAGGTCAGCTCTGGCAGTGCTGTAGAGAGCTCTGTCTCCCGTCCTGAAGGCCGAATTACAAGCTCTGATCGGGGTCTGGACTTCCTTTGTCATCCAGGGCTTTCTGTTTGGAAAGACCCAGATGTGTCTATCCTTGGTGACGCTATCTACACAGCACCTGATATAGAAGAGGACAGACTTGGTGTGTGTGTGTCCAGGTCCTGATCTTCAAAAATGCTCCAGTCTGTCCAGGCAAAGCAGTCCTGCAGCTGGTTGAGAGCATTTTCAAGCCAGGCTTTGATGGTCTGGGTGGCTGGTTTTGTTTGCCTTTTAAGGGGGGTGTAGGCAGGGAAGAGGAGCAGAGAGAGGTGGTCTGATTGTCTGAGGTGGGGGAGGGGGTAGCTCCGTAGGCATGCTTGATTTTAGAATAAACATGATCAAGTGTGTTTTCTCCCCTGGTTGCACACTTGATGTGCTGGTTAAATTTGGGGAGAACAGTCTTGAGGCATGCTTTGTTAAAGTCCCCAGCAATGATGCATGCCATCCGGATGAGCCCCCTGTTGTTTATATACCATGAGCTCAAGCTGGCCGAGTGCTGTGCAAAAGTTAGCATGAGGAGGGATGTAAACAAAGGTTACTATGCCAACTGTTAGCTCCCGTGGCAGGTAGAAGGGTCAGCACCTCTAAGTCTGGTGAGCAGTGGGTGTCTATCACTCTGCTGTCCGAGCACCAGTCCTCAAGCACATAAACACAGAGTCCCCGTCCCATGCGCTTACCGGAGGCTTTGGTCCGGTCGCAGAGGGGAAAGGTGCGTCCTGCAAGCTCCACGGTAGCATTGGGGATATGCGGACGCAGCCAAGATTCTCTAACAATCAAAAGACAACAGTCATGGATGTGGCAGTTGTAGGCGATCTGTGACTGCAGCTCATCTATCTTGTTTGCACGGGATCTTGCGTTTGTGAGGAAGACAGATGGTAGCGGAGGTCTGTGTGGTTGGTTCCTAAGCTGATTTAGTAGTCCTGCCCAGCATCGTCGTTTCTGCTTCCTCTCCCTGCACCACCTCTAGCGCTTACTGGACCCGATAACAATCCATGGGGTGCCCAGCGGTCTCGCCATCTCCGGTGGGATGCCTTGGATCCATGCGAAGGCAGGGTGGAAATGTGTTATGGCAGCTTCTCTGTGGAAGGCAATCTAAAACTGTTCACCTACTCCACCTCAGCCCCACTGATGTAGACAGGGGTGTGTGTCTTTGCCTTCGTCTTTCTAACATTCAGCTTGGGTTTGCTGATGGTGAGCAGTAAACTGTTCTCTGTGCACCACTCTGCAGATTGTTGATTTCCTCCCAATATGAACTCTCATTGTTGTTTGTAATGCAGCTGATTACGGTGACGTCGTCCTCATTCTTCACACTAGAGTTCTCTTGGTATGTGGAAGTGCAGTCATGGGTGTTTGAAGCACCCAGCCCTAGGGAGCTCCGGAGCTGAGCACTAACATAGATGAGGTGTGACTGCCATTCTGTAGTTCATGCCTTATTCATTGACTTGTTCTCAGTCTCAATTAGTCTCTTACCTGCAGTATAAGAATGTATGTTGTCTTGCAGACAAGAAACAATCTGTTTATTTCTGATTAATATAGCATTTCTAAAATTTTAGTTTTTTGTTCTTACTCAGGCTGCCTTCTACTGGACCATGCCCTACTGGGAACTTCTCCCTCTCCCGGCTCCTGCTACCTCAAATACTGATGATCTGGATCATCGCTCTCCTCTGTTTAACCACCTCCTTACATCAGCACCTTTGTAAAATTTGAAGCCTCTTCATCTGATGTTTTCTTTTTTATTGTTAATTATCTGGTGTGGTCTGTCCTCCTGTGGAGTGAAGGTTGTGTGACTCAGGCACACCATGGCGATGCTTCAGACTGCTCCGTCGTCCTCCTGGATCCACACACTTCACTTAACTATATAACTACTTGTATGAGATATTCTATTAATGTAAGTTGTCAACTGTGATTTTGTTTTTCTGTTCTGTACACGCATGATCCATTGCATGTCTGTCCTTCCTGGAAGAAGGATCCCTCCTTTGTGGCTCCTGAGGTTTCTTCCATCTTTTTCCACTATTAAAAGTTTTTTCCCCATTAGGCAAGTTATTCCTTACTCAAATTGAGGGTGTAATAATAGGAGATATCATGCACCATATAGATAGTAATGCTCCCTCTTGCTTCCGTTTAGTTTTCACATAGTGTACTGGAAAAATAATTCAATCACCATTTGGTTTAAAATGTATAACTGATTCTAAATAAAATTGTGACAAAAAAAAAAAAATCAAAATAGAACCATGAAACATTCCTACCCCTAATTTTCACAGCATTTACCTGTGAACGGTTTTCTTGACTCGACTTCTGTGTGTTTAGAGACAGGTCTGCAACATGTCAACAACCCAGGTCTCACAGTAATTTCTCGTGGCTTCAGGATAATCTGCATTTTAAGGGCAATCAATGTGCATCAGTCCCAAACATGCCATCTACTGTATATCAGTTGTAATGCAGATGACAAGCACTTTTACATTTCTATCTCACTTCAACATCTTAGCCTTTTGACAACATTTTTGAACACATTTCAGATATTTAGGTGTTCCCCCTTTTAAGTCATTGATTTGAGCTATTGGAGTCATACAGGTAAATCATTAATCAAATAATGTGGGCTGATACAGCCTGGGCAGGGGAGTGAAATATTAATCTTTCAACTTTGTGGGTATCGAAGAAACTACATTGTAATAATGTTGAGAGTTTGAAAAATGTTGGTTTGTCCCTTAAATGCCTTTCTTTGACATGTTAATTCTGAAAATGGCAATTGTGGGACAGTCCAGATATCTGGACATCTAAATGGACATCTTGAAATCCTTTGCCATTAAATAAGGAAAATATATATATCATAGTTATTAGGGAACATGGCAAAATGCAAAAATAACCCCAGATATTTTGAAGAGTTTATTGAGATGTTTAATACTGTTTTAAATGTCTTCATTTCCAGACTGCATTGTGTGATTTGTTACATGCACTGCATGGAGCATTTTACTTTCACTATGCAGCGCTGCAAGAATAAAAAATAAACACTGCTCACCACATCACACAACCAGGCAACATTTCCTCACCTGCTGGCAGGTGTCAGTGTTAGACTGCTTTATGGTTGAAGACAGCCTGCTGTGGTTGCAGGTGGAGGTTAAAGCCTGTTGGATAAAAAACTGGGGGTCGGCAGTAAGACAACGCACTGCAGGAAGACTTTTCTGTTGGTAAGGAGGAAAAGATGAGTGAAAAGACATCACAAGACATTATATATCTATCTATCTCTCTCTCATATATATATATATATATATATATATATATATATATATATACATATACATATATACATATATATACATATATATAGATATATAGATATATAGATATATAGATATATAGATATATAGATATATAGATATATAGAGATAGATATATAGAGATAGATATAGAGATAGATATATAGAGATAGATATATAGAGATAGATATAGAGATAGATATATAGATATAGATATAGATATATAGATATAGATATATATAGATATAGATATATAGAGATATACAGAGATAGAGATAGAGATAGATAGATATAGATAGATATATAGATAGATAGATATATAATACTGTAGCCCCATTCACAGAGGAGAAGACGCATAAAAGCCACAGCCGCAGTTCGCCAATTCTCCGCCGATGGTGATTCACATAGAGCGAAGCATCTTCGCCTTAAAGACGAACCACCAGGAATTCACACAGAAAGCCGGCGCCTAAAGAAGCGTGATGGTACACATCATGATGATGACATTCAAGGTGTTCCTCGGTGTCCCCCCTGTCAATCTGACTCCCTCACGGATGCTGTTTTCTGGGGGAAAGTTCACTGAAGTCTCGGTCCGGAGGGCTGACCATCGCTGTGATTTATTTTCCATCACAAACACTCAGTGAGTTGAAGTTTTTTGCGAGTGACAGACGCTGTTTTTCGGCAGAAATGTGAGGAGGAGTCGGTAGGACAGAGGCTTCTCCATGTATATATGCAGTATTGTTTTCCTCATATGAGTTGCCAAAGACAGTTACAGTCACTACGTTACTTTTGTTTGGTCAGGTAACGTTGCTTTGTGGGACATTTCTCTGTATTAAGTTGCGTGAAGGAACTGTGTAGTTAAAAAACGATCTGATTGACAGGCTCTTGATACGCGAAGACGACTTATCTGTTCACAGTGGTTCAGTTCTCCAATAATATGGCCCTGAGACTCCCTCCAGAGGCGTAACAGGGCTGGAGTGAAATTTCACCCCTCGCCGCCTCCGAGAGATTCACACTGAGACGGAGGTGGGGAATTGGCGTACTAAAGCCACGCCCAAAAGTAAGTGTGAATGGGGCTACTAATAACTGGAGCTCCAACTCAGTCATTTCATTCACCCAAAAAATGATAAGACTTCTGGTAAAAACAATCTGTAAAGGAAAAAACTTAAAAAGGAGAAACTTATTCAGCTGAGCAATGTCCAACTATGAGAAACTACTTTATGTTCAGATTAAAATTAATTTGCCTTTGTGAAAGAAGTTTTTTTGCCTTGATCTTGATCAGATTCCTTAAATATAGCATATCTATAACTGCTAAAGCCAATCAAAAACATTTATCTATGAAAATGTTTATTAAAAAAAGTATCTGACACATAAATAACAAGCATAGCCTTCCATGTGACAATTTTCCCACACATAAAAGAGAGCAGCATGTTGCCACATTTGGAGACTGATTTGAACTAAAAGGTGAAGTTCAGTAAAGCTCAGATCAGATTTTGTTCAGCTTTACTTTATTCAACACTGATCCACTAGAAGATGCTCAGTTAAGCCCCGATATTGATCCCTTGGATTGGCTCGGGATGACCCTACTTTAAAGTCTAAAGTCTACGGTCTTGAGTTGAAAATCAGACTTGTAAATTTTAGAAGATTTGCAGACACCCAAAGAGGACACAATAATAATAAGTACTGTTGAGTCTCCGGTCACCTTGAGGAAAGGAACCAAGCAGGGTTGTGGGGTCGACTTCAACTCACGATAGAGCTTCTCTGTAAATTCCTCTGCTTCAAGCTTTTCCTCCTGCAGAATAAGAAAAGTATATATACTTAAGGAAAGAAGCATTTCATACATTTTGATGTGACTCCCTGCCCACCCCCCACCCAAAAAAGCAGTGAAGTTAAAACTGATAAACATTATGCAACTACATATGGACATTATAAGAAGAGGAGCAGGGATTTGATCCAATAATCTTAGCTCAAGCTCTGTTAACTAGCTTTTAAACATAGGGATTATTTTAGGTCTACTTGCTAGCAAGTTTTTCTTTAAATTGGTGTTAAATTCTGTTGACAAGAGTAGATATGACACATGTAGTCCTAGTTCTCCTCTAATCCACAGGAGGCAAGCATCTGTAATGCATGTTTAAAACAAAGACTGAAGACATACCAGCAGACTCCTGACCAGTGCTCTGACATTGTTTGCCATGGTGGCAGACCTGGAGTCACTAGATGCTAGCTTGATCAGAGTCACCAGGAAGTTCTTGCACTTCTTCACACTTTCCAGGGTCTCCTGTTGGTGAAATGACAGCCAACAAATAATCTTCATAAAAGTCAACTTGGTCAATGACAACTGGTCTTATCCCTCTTTGCCAATTTGCAACTGATGCATCAGTGTTTATGAACCAGCTATGTGGATTCCTTGTACAACTGCAAGTTGTTATCTTACACCAAAACTCAGGAAAAAATCATTGATTTTCAGAAGTGTATTAAAAGTAATATAACGCTTATTCATACATAAACTAGGGACTGACTATATAATGTAACGATATTCACTGCCCAAATCACTGATGCATCAGTTGTGGCAAAATTATGTAACAGTGAAGGGAAAACTACAACTGAAGACTACATATCCAGCACAGATAATAAATTGGAAGATCAAAATAAGATCTTTAGACAAAAGTGTACACACGGTAAAATATACAGAGAAGAAGGTCAGCATGAATAGTAAGTACTCCTTCCTCCAGCCAACAAATGTAAAAAAAAAAAAATGTAAAAAAAAATGGAACTCCACTAGTTTGAATATAGCTGCAATTCAAAATCCATAATTAACCACGCACGAGCTAAGCTGGGTTAATGCATTATTTGGACCACAAATAGTGTGGTATGGTAACTGCTGCCTTAAGTAAAATTTGCAAGCTTGTGGTAATAAAACACCAAGCGTCGCACACAATATGCTTGGTGTTCAAATAGTTCAGTTGGCAATGACAGAGATGCAAAAAGACTACTCGTTGTTCTCTTTTCATTCTTTGCCTCTTTCCAAAAAGTACTGACCTGTTTGTATTTCAATGTCACGAGGAGAAAAAAATTGAAAGAAATATACACTGAATATAGGCAACATTATGCAACTTTTTTTTACCTCAAAAGAACAGCTTCAATAATTATTTTATGGTACAGTGTCTTGGATAGGGTGGTGTCTATCACACCCACTCTGCCCCCCTATTGTTTCTGCTCTATGTTACTTCAGTGAGATGGTGGGATCACATCGTACATAACTGATTACTTCAAGATACAAGTTTTCAAGACATAACATTGTTTTGATTGAAGTTAGCATCTAAGATGTGTCTGACAAATTGATACAGACCAAGACAACTAACTGTACTGGCCACAGCATCATGGAAGTCATGGTAATCCAGCTTGGATTTGACGCTGACTCAGATGGGACTCAGTCATAGTCAAAGCTGATAGCTTTCCCTGCTGTCAAACTTTAATGTGAGGATTCTGACCATTCCATAATGATCTCATTGCTGCTATGTATATAATCAAACGTGTATGTTCCATGATTGTGTAGCATGAGGCAGTTCATAAACTTTAATTTCACTATGCAGCCATGTTTTGTAATAGCAAATAAATGACCTTGAACCTTGTATCTGTAATGACAACACAGCTATTAAAATGCTATCTGCATAGGTGATGATGGGGCTGTTTGTTGAGGGCCTCCATGTTTTCCACTTTCACAGTGAAACTGGTTCTCTTAGCTGAGTGAAATTCAAACTTGATGCAGGTTCAAAGTAGGAGGAGCCGGACTCACCTGACTAAACGTGGCTGGTGGCTCTATTTTGGTTTTAGTGATGACCGCCTTCATGCGAGGCTGGCTCCCCTGCTCACACACAGCACTGGGGATCTGGACTACAGCTGGTTTGGGAGCTACACCAATCACCTGAGGAGAAATACAATACATAATTTATAGTGTCAGTAGACATGCATGTACGGGTGACAAAAACAAGACTAGCTTGAGCTGGATGTGGTTGTGGGGAGCAGCAGGAGACAAACTCACAACAAAGATTGTAATTGTGTTACTGCCCTTAAACCATTATGCACCTGTTCATCTCAAAGGAAAGTTATTCTGGTGGCATTTTGCTTCTGGCAGTAGTCAAACAACTGCAGCCTAACCCATATATAAAATGTGTATAATCATATAATGTATAATCATTATTTATGACAGGTGAGCTCATTTGCAGAAACATAACATGACCTGCCATCAGAGATTTTTAAGTGTAAACAAGCTCTTGTACCTTCACCACAGATGTCTTCTGAACTGGTGCTGGTTGGAAACCGTGAGGAGCTGCCATCCTGATCACTGTCATCGTCTCATGACTTTTATTTCCAGAAAACTAAATTCCAGACGTGATATCTAATTAGAACACACGCACACGCACCCACACACACGCGCACCCACACACACGCGCACACACACACACGCGCACACACACACACACACACACACACACACACACACCTGTGGGGCCAGTATTCTAGGAGCTTGACCAGTGACACCCCTTGGTCCCTGTTGTGCCATAGCCTGCTGAGATACCAGCATCAGCTGACCATTGTCACTGCGAATCAACATCATACCTGCCAGAAATCAGAAGTCAGAAATCTCTTACAATTGTACTTCATTGATGAGTTCTCTATAAAAAGCAAGTGCCCTGTGTAATCATACTGTGTGTATGAGCCTCTTCATACCTGGAATTAATATCTGTCCTAAGTTATCAGATCACAATTGAACAGCTCTGAGTCTGTCAGTTGACACCTGGCATTATGATGCATCTTTACATGCATCTCAAGTGATCACTTTGTGATGAGAGCACACCTCCATGTTCTATATGCCTATAAATACAAACATCACTAGGACCAACAGACACTATGTTTTTTTACACAAAGGATGAAAGAGCTTAATGTATAATATTAGTCAAATTTACCAGGAGGCCAAAAAAATTGTGTTTATGTTTTCTTCTAATTCAACAGCTCACAAAATTCAGGGATTTTTTTAAGGGGGTCCTAGGGACGTTCTTCATGGGCACCAAAAAAGTTCACTATATTGTTTTTTTTATTTTTTTTTTTAAATTCATTTAACATGTTTACTGTCAATAAAATGTTGTGTTCTTTCATAAAGTTATATGAATAGAGATAACAACATCGGATGGATCACTAACAGTGGCCTCATGCTCACCTGCTGGTATCTGGATATTGGCTGGGAGCTGAGGAGCCACAGTGACTGTCTGTGCAGCTGCTGCTCTTGGTACAGTTATCAACACCGTCCTTCCTGGGGTTGTGGCCTGATTCATGGAAGCCAGCTGGCTGAAAGCTGTTTCTTTTGCCTGCGGTTGGCCTTTTCTGTTTACTCCTCCTGCGTTGGCCACCTTTGCCATCACCATGACAGAAGAAGAGGTGGTCTGTTGTGCTGGGACTTTAACTGTAGGGGAGGAGGGTTGGTGGCCCTGGCTGGTGGGGATGACTTTAGGTGGTGAAGAGACAGAGTTACCCTTTTTGACACATGCAGTAGCAGGTGGGTGTTGCACAGGAGTGATAGGCACACATTTCGCTGGAACCTGTAAAATCTTGACTTGAATAGGGATGTCTCCATATCCTGCTGCTCCACAGGATTCCAGCTTCTGGGCTTCAATAGACACTTTATCTGTGGCCATAATGATTTCTAAGTGGAAGAACAGTGTGATTTTATTCGTAAGAAGAATACAAAAGAAAGAATTGATTTCTTTTCTGAATGCTCTAAATTATGTCATGCTAAATTGACCTAAGGTATGATCGGTACCCATTTGGGAAAAAAACAACAACCAAAAAAACCATTTAAAACACAATGACAGATTCCATGTTCTAGGGGTCTGCGCCGACAATTTAACCACTGTAACTATGCACTTTTATCAGCCGAGTTTACCTATGTGTTGTTGAAAGACTTGCTAGTTACACATACAAGTCAGCTAGCCAAAAGATAAAACCATATTTAAACTTGACTTCTGTTCATCTTGTTTGGTGCGTGCAAGCTCTCCCAGCGAACACACTGAGAAGACGTTCACAACTGGTTCAAATGTTAGAGCTTGTTCAGCGAACATCTGAGGTCGTTCATTAATAATTCACAGTAAGACCATATTTTCACTAGGATTCATAATGCTGGCTTTGAGCTGAACATTTTGAATGTGGTTCTGTTAGTCGGGCTCCAAGATGACAATACATTTATATTTGCATATGAATAATTAAACTTGCTATAAAAGCAATACCAAGTGGAATGGCATAGACGCTGCGAAGCTAACAATGTGAACAGGCAACGGGACATTTAATTATCTACCACAGCAACGATGGAAACTCAGGACCTGTTCAGCTCATGAAGTTGGCCCACAATAGGCTGCTCATGTGCTTTACAGCAGTAAGTGCAATGTTTTATTTTACGTTAATGTATGAAACTATTCCTGTTACCAGTGTTGGGGAGACTTAAACTACATGTAGTTGAACTACATAGCTTAACTACAATTTGCTGTAACTTGCTGGTAGTTAAACTACCTTCATATTTTGTGCTGCATCAAGTATTTCAACTACTTTTTGGGTCATTGTTTATAGTATAACTACTCAATTTACAAACTACAATTTTGGCCAATAACATTACGTATTTTTTTCATTAAAAACCTATATAATATAATATAAATTTTGTTTTATTTTTCTTTGAAAATAAGCATGAAATATGTCATGACATGCTAAGCCAACGCTGCCTCTGATTGACTCGCCCTGGCAGCACTCAGATGCTTCACAGAGTGGGCCTTTGTGCCAAGGAAGGCAGTGCTCATATGCACATCATGGACAACCCTCCTGCTACCCCCTAACGCACCAGCCCAACCATGGCCATATTTGAGCATGTACATGTTGGATATAGATGCATCTACAGACACGACCTACGGAACTGGCTGTCTGATAAAAACTGCTCATGTGTCGTGTCAACAAGCAATTCTGCCCTGGCATCTAGTTCTAGTGCCTCAGTAGTTCCTGTGATGTTGACCAAAAATGTCAGCTTTTGTTCTTCCAAATAAAACTGAAGAAAAAAAATAAATTAAAATAAAACTTGAGAGGCATATTTCTGCTGGCATGTGATTTTTTTAATTTTTTGGTTATTATAAGCTATTATATTTTGTTTCATAAACACCATATGCTGATTTATTTAACGCTGAGTATAATGAGTATAAGTAGATGCTAAAGCTACTTTTTTTTTTAGCAGTATTTTTACAAACTACATTTCTCCAGTTGTAGAAATGTAGTTTGATGAAACTGCCAGGCTGAACTATATGTAGTGCTACAAGCTATGCTTGCATAGTAGCTTCCCAAACACTGCCTGTTACGATGTCCTTCAGCTTTATATAGTTCAGTATAAGTGACATTTTGCATGAAAAACGTAATGCACTGGAATGTCGTCTTCCTGTATACCACCTTTTCACCAGCTAGCGCAATATGTTCTCCGAGAAAAACCTTTGCATTTATCACTATCGTCCTTCTTTAAACCTGCAAACAGACTAGTGTGGTTTGTTACATGTTGATGTTGATTCACATGTTCATTCAGACCATCAACCACAAACTAGTAATCTACGTTGAAATCCTGGTTAGCGCTCACTGGAACGTTTGTTAATTTACGAACTTTAACTAGTGTTTCTGCTTGAGACAAGACCAAGTTCCACAAACTTTTAACCTAAATGTCATCATTCAAAGACACATTTAACGTAAATTGACATTGCTATGCGTTTCGTTTATATGGCAGATTTTCGAATGGAGTTATTTTAGCCAGAATAAACTGTTCTGGTTGAATTATCGTTATGCGACGTTTGTTGAAATGACTGGCGTCTACGTTACCGTCCATCAAGACTCATATCCACCGCGCAGACCGGGAGAGAGGGGCGAAGGCACGCGCTCACATCCTGTGGCTGTTATTGATCCTGGGTCAGTGCTGCGTTTGTGGCACAATGTAAAGATGGGCTTCACGGCTGAAAAAACAGAACAACTTTGATTGTGATGAACCGTAGATGACTCGGGGCCCGTTGCTCAAAAGTAGGATTAAGTGACTGAGCTGAACTCGATGAATCCAAAACAAGAGCGTCCAGGCTTAATTAGTTGCACAAAGACCGAGCCGACACGGATTCATCAAGCCAGGTGAAACCAATCCTGGATACGTGCGCGCTCACGGCTCTCTCAAACAGACCCCACCACCGATCATAGAGTCACTGATTCACCATGGCAAGTGGAGCGGCTTACTTTTCCCTGCCAGAGGCAGAAATCCTCATGGAGGCATAGGAGGAGGTAAAATTCAGCTATCACTAAAGTAGAATGTTTGGTCAGTAGTTTGGGACTCTTGCCTTCCTGCTTTGCAGTAGGAACAGAGGAGAACATTTCTGGTGTATGCAGATTGTGTGACTCAATACAACTCTCAGTACAATCAGATAAATGTTTATATTTTCTGGAAATCAGAAGATTAAATCACAACGACCGTATAGCCTCATGTATGTAGTTTTTCACCCCAAATCCAAAGCCACACCTGTGAGTCTACAGCTGTGGAGAAAAATTAGACCTAAATGTGGGACTATGAGGGAGACAGTGAGCAGAAACCACCTAACTGTCGTGATGTAGTTTTCACTAATATGGGAATGATAGTCAAAAATGTCATTAAAATGCAGAGTTTTATATAGAACGGCATCACATTTTTTTTGTGCAGACCCTGAATCAGGGCACAGCGCCTTCAGAGCTGAGGCATGACTCATCGCTGCCTCAACTCGCCGTTCTTTCATGTATTTGAACAGGAAATGCGTTCATTTAGCGATTTGAGCATAGAAATGTTGAAATCATGCAGAAAACAAATTTATGGAACAGTCATGAGCTTAAGTCCGACTTTGAATGAATAAACCACAGCAGGTTTTATTTATATTATATAATATAAAAATAATATTTTTCAGCCTCCCCTGACTGCACGTCATTGATACAGCGCATCCACATTTGTAACATTCAGTAATTTGCGTCCTTTAGATACACATATTGATAACGATGTATATTAAAATGGCAAACATATGCAAGACCCGTGCATTCAGACCTTTTTTTTGGATAAATAAATTAAGCCACTTACTGTTGTCACGATGGTAAAAAGCTGAAAATACCTGAGGCCTTGGGGAGACGCTAAAAAACTGTTTTTTCTGGTCCTGAGATTGGAACAGGTGCCTGAGACTGGAGGCTGCACCGGTAGCGACTCTCACACGTTTCTTTCAACCACAATTAAAGTCTGAATTAAAAAAACAAAACAAAACAAAACGTTTTTCTTCTGGTTCTAGGTTACAAGACTGGTGCAAGCCTTGTTCAGCCCAAAGGCTGAAGAGCTTAGACCCTGAATATCCCACATGCATATGACAGGAATTTCATGACAGAAGAGACACAGCTTAAATGGTAACTACTGGATTACCACAGAGATACAAACATTGAACTGTACAAAATGTGTTTATTGCATTTTGTAAATTTCTGTTTTGTTTCTGTGTATGTGAGTGCATGTGCAGGTTTTGAATGTGTGGCATATGACAATATTGTTAGAGCTGACCTCAGCTGATGAGCATTTCTTTCAACACTATAAAATATTACATGTTCTTTATCTATCTGTAAATTATTCCTGTTTTTTTTCTTCAAAAATAGTTGAAAGATACATTTTCTTAGTGAACCACAGTTGAATAAACACACTGAAACCTGGGGATTAAACCAGGTTTATTTGAAGTCAGTCTTGGAGCTTGTTGGAATATTTCAACAAAGAATCTCTACACGCACCAAAGGAGCACGGACTCTGTGAGAGGGTATGAGGACATCTTACATTCTCATGAAAGAAATGAGGATGCACAAAGAACAGATGTGACTAAACCTAACCCTCTTTCTACATACTCAGATTTCATGATACTAAGAATCACTTATGACAATTATGAATAGGGTCATGGTCCAGCTCAAGAACTCAAAAACATGCAAGCTCTACTCAGAAAGGCCAGACACCAGCCAGGAATCGAACCCCTGACCAACTTGCTGTGAGGCAACAGGGCCCAAGGATTATGATTTCTCTTTTCATTTTTAAGCAGACCACACATAAATAAGTGAGACATTTTATTACATAAACTGATAAAATGATACATGTTTACCAACTGTCCTGACATCAAAAATATATTTTACTCATCTGACAATCTCCAATAAACCATGTATAGTGTGTATTATATATATATATATATATATATATATATATATATATATATATATATATATATATATATATATATATATATATATATATATATATATATATATATATATATATATATATATATATATATATATATATATATATATATATATATATATATATATATATATATATATATATATATATATATATATATATATATACACACACACACACATATATATATATACACACACACAATAACACAATGGTATTATTTGGTGAATTGAGTCTGTCTGTTGTATAGATATTTCCCCAGTTATGTGTGGCAGAGAAGACAAAACTACTGCCATTTCATTTAGCGATTCAGTGAGTAAGAGCCATTTCTTCCTCACGTCACGACATCCCTACTTTGTCAATATTGCAAGTTACAGGATCAGTGCCGTTTCTGAGAGCAGAGCTGAGTGGGGACAATATTTGTAACCTCCCTAAACAATGTGACCATCAGACCCACTTTAAGAAGTGGCTGGTCAGGTTTAGAGTTTCAGATTTTTAAGAATTAACATATTAGAAACATGAGGTTTTTTTCATTCTTCACACAGCCACTTCAGTGAAATATTACAACTGAGTGCAACAAGGAGAGAATGTATGGTTGCTCAGTTTGCATGCTAAATCATGAAACAACAATGAGAGTTGGTGGAGAAAGCTCGGGGAGGCCAGATCCTTTTTGAATTGGATAAGGCTGTATTTTTCCTCAAACTTACAGACATCATCTCCTGGATATGATGAAAACTGTGTGACAATCAGCTCCCAAAGAATTAGCATCTCTTCTTCAGCAGGCACATTATTAATATAGTTTAGAGTTGATGTTCCCAGTTGCCTCTGTGTTAAACAAACATGCAGCTCTTTTATGATGCATTGTGGCTGTACTTAATATGCTCTAAAGAGTCTGTCATCACCTAAACATCAATAAAACCAATCTCACAGCACAGATGTTAACTTCTGTTGAACATGTGAGCCGCAATCAAATTTTCATTCAATGGAAAACAGAAATACATCTCCACCTGTTGATTCACATAGGGCCAATATTTTTAGATTTCCTCTTTGTTTGGTAAGATATGGTACAAAATATGCAGAGTATTCATTTATTTATTTTACAAATTATGGGCATGGCATGTCCTCAAACTTATGGGGATACAACATTAAAATGCTGTACCATTTTACATCAGTCAGTTTTCCAATGTGAACACATTCCAGTCTCAAATGGGTAGAATTAGCATGTAGTCTTGAGTTTGTCTTATGATGTTCTCACTGAACTTTGCGGTTACAATCTAACTTTAACTGATAACGTCATTATATCTGTAAACCCTCCATGAATCCCTCAACTCCTCTCCTTTTTGTCTACCTCTGTCCTCCTAGCAAATGTAAGACTAACTGCTCGTCCTCAGCCAGAGAGAGACCTGTGTCTAGGGCTGTGTGCTCATCATACAGATGCCTCACTTTCTTCCTCTTCTCTGCTGTGTGCTCCTCTTGTTCATCACTGCTTTCACTGATGTGCTGACGTTTAGCGGACCTCATCTGATCCTCATCATTCTCGGACTGCAGTTTGTCAGGATCTGGCAGGGTGCTGGGGTCAAACTCATCTTCGCTGTGATTTGCCAGGTACGCCACCACCTCGTCCTCCTCTTCAGATTTCTGTCCGTACTTCTTGCTTGCCTCCCTCCTGGCTGCTTTCGCTTTCAGCCTCTCCTCTCTGTGTTTAGCTTTCACTTTACGGCTGTACTCTGGCTTGTCAAACTCCTGGTCCTCACGTTTCAGCCTCTCCCTGGCCTTCTCCACGTTGATACCTGACACCTCCTCCTCCTCTTCCCCTCCCTCACCTGTCACTGCACATTGGACTGGCGGCCACAGCTGCACACCCTCTCCCTGTTCATTGAAAGACACTTTGGTGTTGACTTGGAAGTTTCTTTTTAGGACCTTTTTGGCTTCTTTGAACTTTGTATCCTTCCCCATTTTCTTTTTGAATGTTGTAGCAGGTTCCTCTAGACTATCCTCTTCTTCTGTCAGATTGAAGACATCCCTTCTTTTGACTGTCAGCAGGTCCAAGTCTCTTAGATCATCTTCATCCTCTTCACCAAGAAGTGGTGTCTTGGGTTCATCCACCAGTGTTTTGTTATCACTTTCCTCCTCATTATCTGAATCTTCTGACTTGGAGGTCTGACTTTCCTCATGTGGATCTTTTCCTCTCAGCCGTGCCTTAAAGCTCCTAAGCTCCTCCTCTTCTTCAGACTGCTCCTCTCTTTGTCCTTTCTCAGCTCTCAGTGCCTGAGCTTTATTTAAGAAGCGCACCCTCGGAGCCACAGCGAGGCCCAGAGAAAGTGCGTACTCCTCAATCTGGAGTTTAAAGACATCAAACACCTCTTTGTTCTTCATCAGGTAGACTGAGCGCAGGTAGGAAACAAAACACCTCTGAGCTCGCTCCTTCTGTTCCTTCTCCTGAGCAAGGAAGGCCTCCAGCTTCTGCTTGACATTCTGCAGTTTTTCCGCATTCACCTGGAATAAGACAATGAAATGATTACAGATGTTTTCTACAGCTCTTTTGTTGTTATGACAAACTCTCAAATCCTTATGTTTGTGTTACAGCTAAAAAGGTACCCAGAGAAACTACCGCTATGGAGCATGATCTTGAGGTGGTATTTGTGAGCATCTCTCACGCATCCCCCCCCCACAAAACTCTACAGGTTCTCTTTCACTCTCTCTAGATTTATTGATGTGTGAAGCATTTGAAAATGGCGGCAGGTGTTTGCAGCAGCTTGGCAGGTACTGCTGCCACGCCCCTGGAGACAGCCTGATCATAATCAAATTACACGCAAAATATGGGTGTCATGGCAATCGGGTTTGAAAAGCGTTTGTCTTGGTCCTGTGCCTATTCGTGTTAACACAAATGTGGTTAAACTGGTCTGCTGCTTGTAAACACTCTTATCTGCATGTCACCTCCCACCAGCAAACCCTGCTGTTGCACTTGATTCATAGAGTCAGTACAGCCTATACTCCGACCATCTAGATGACAGGGTAGCATCTGCCAGGTATAAGCAACGTGAACAGCGTGGACAGAGAATGGCCCCTCTACCAGCAAAACAGGTTTACTCCATCTTTCTCTGTACTGTCCTTCTGCTATGCGGAGACGTCCATTTAAACCCTGGACCGGTACACTTTCCGCAACCACATGTGGATGTTTGGTAATCAGCTGTTCCCCATGGACCCGCAGCATGGCCGGTGACCTACTTTTGTGACGCTCATCCCACAGGATCACAAGGTAAAAATCCTCCGACAAACTCTGTGTCTGAACATGACATCATCCAAACGCTGATAAAAGCTGGACCATGTACTAAGACAAATGCTTCACAGACTACCACGGTGCTCTTCATACAACAGCAAACAAAACTCTTTCAGACTGTAAACCACGTGAGCATGGAACCCCAAAACAAAACCAAAAGGCATCGTTGGTGGACATTTAAATATACGTAGCACCATATCAAACACTGAACAACTTGAACATTTATTAACAGACTCAAACCCCAATTACTTGTGTCTAATAGAAACTTGGTTATCTCCTACAACTCCTTTATCTGTATCTAATGTCCCAGGCTATAAGATATACAGACGAGACGTATGTAAAGTGAAAGGCGACAAACACGAGCATTGAGAACATTGGTTGTGTAATAGGCAGGAGAGTAATGGTGGACCGCTCCTCAAGCCTGCCTGTTAGGTCGCACTTGGGGATTGACACTTTGTCTGCCATGACGGTGGTGCGCCAGAGATGCGTGAGTTGTCCAAAAACCTTCTTTTTAGTACGTAAACTCTGTGTACACAAACAATGTTCTTGAGTAGAGACCCTGGTGATACTACGAGGAAAGTTTCATGTCGTATCGAGCCTTTTTAGTGTTTTAAAAATAGAGATTTTGATGCTAGTGTAAGAGTGCCCCTGTACCCCATTGAAAATTAGCTTGCCCAAAAATGAAACTACAGTAAATCTTAAAAGTGCCTCTCTCATTGTAATTACGCTTTTACACAAAGGTTTGACTCGTATTCAATCACAAATAAAGCCTTGGTTGCTTTTTGGCGAGAGTTTCACTTTAAATTGACTTGACAAAGCATGCAGGAAAAAGCTCAAGGATATTGCCAAAACATCAGATAATACAAATGATAAATAAACCCACAAGAATAACAAAATCTTCTCAAACCCTACTGAATCTAATTATTTTCTTTTTTGACAAATAAACCAGATAGGATAACTAAAACATACGACCTGATTACTGGTTTTTCATATCATTATTTTACTCTAGCTGCTAACTACATCAAGGTATAGGAATCAAATCTCACTGAAAAATAACCCCAGTATATCTTTTATTCCAAAGAAAGTTCTTGTATTTATTGAAAATGAAATAAAACAAACAAATTGGAATAAATCATGTGAACAAGCATGCAATGATCTAATGTCAGCTTTTAAAGATATTTTAATGAAATATACAAAAATAATGGCCAGCAAAACAGAGTCTGCCTTGGTTTAATAGCAATCTCTGGGACTTAATGAAAAAAAGAGATGCCTCCCTAAAAAATGTCTAAAATCTGGCTTAATTATTCATCATTTAACATATAAGGATCGATGAAATAAAGTCATAATACAACTTAGAAAGGCAAAAGCAGATTTCTTCCTTGAAATTATTAGAGATGCCAAAGGGAACACTAAAAGACTATAGAAAAGCACTGACAAACTAACTGGAAAGGAAAAGCCTAAATATGATCATCAGAGCATGAGAGCGGAGTGGAGCGGAGTGGAGCGGAGCGTGCGAAATATAGTCGGAGCACAGAGCGGGTTTTAATCAAAAGGCCAGAGCGATGGTTCCATTTCGCTCCAGTTTCTTTTCGATACCGCTCTCCATGAGTCTGGGGCATGCACAAGTCCACACAGACTCACGTGTGCCTTCAAGGGTTAGCCTACATCAGAGGTCATTCGTTGAGAGATGGAGTTTGTAAAATATTTCCAAAAGCAAGCAGACAGGTCATATAGGTGCAACGTCAGGAATTGCTCCCTCTTTTAAATATGAGCAAGCGTGGAGCGATTTCACCGGAGCTGAATGAAATTTTAGATGAGCGGAGAGCGGTCTTTGACTGGAGCGATGGAGCGAAGGAGTGAACACCCACGTAAGCGGAGAGCAGAAATTCTCGCCGCTCAGCTCCGCTCACATGGTCTGGATAGCATACAGCTTAAAATAAATGGAAATATTCAAGATGATAGCCTAGCTGTCGCTACAAATTTTAATAATTATTTTTTAAATTCTGTGCAACTATATATTTATGGGTCCGAATTTTCCACAGATCCACCCTCAGCACTCCTTGGTTAGTGACAGTTCTGCCTTTCGTATAACACCAACAAATGATATAACGTTTGGAAAGGTCCTCTCAATTTTGTCCAATAGTAAAGCAAAAGACATATGGTCTTGATACTGCATCTCTAAAAAAATAAATAAATAATCATAAAGAATCTATAACCTCCGCTTAACTAAAATAATAAATCTATTAATGAGAGCACTTTTCCCAGTGCCTTGAAATCTGCTATAGTAACCCCTGTGTATAAATCTGGTGACAAACAGGAAGTTAGTAACTGTAAGCCTATTCGCATCCTGCCAGCCATTTCAGAGGTCACTGAAAAGGTTGTAGCAGACAACTAATTGCTCATCTTGATTCCAGGGCTTTTTTTTTTTTTTTTTTTTACATCCTATGCAGTTTGGCTTTAGGAAAAGACATTCAACCGAAACAGCATGCTTCTACTTACTTGAAGTAACTAAAATAAACCTAGATCAGGGAGGAGTGGTGGGAGCAGTTTTTCTTGATTTGCGCAAAGCTTTTGACACGGTTAATCATGACATACTTTTAAACAAAATGGCATGACCTTTCCATAGACACGCAAAATTGGATTAAATCTTACCTGAGTGGCTGACATCAGTGTGTGCGGGTGAACAATACTTTATCCCCATTTAAAACATGCACCCTGGGAGTGCCGCAAGGGTCAATTTTAGGGCCACTGCTTTTCAGTATATATATTAACGACCTATCTGTGTGCAATGATTTTGATTTAATAATGTATGCTGATGATACTGTTGCATATACTCAGTTAATTTCATAGCAACCTCAGTTGCATTTTTCCCCAAAGGAAATGCAGAAGGTTGTGGAATGGCTAAACAACTCCTATCTGATTTTAAATGTTGAGAAGACTGTAACCATTGACTTCTGGGTTGACCACCTGCAAGATGGCTGTATAAAAGAATCTCTCCCGTCAAACCCTGACGAGATATCCCAGAGAAACCCCGAAAACTCTATTTTTGCATCAAACTATTCAATTTTGAAAGGGGTTCTTAATGGCAACCAGAAATAAACCCAAGAAGAACACAGCAAGAAAAGCAGGACAAGTCAAATCGCCAATGCAACCCAGAGGCTAACGTGAGTGCTAATGCTCGTAAGATAACAGAAGCAACCATGTCTGGCAATGAGAGCGTTCACTTGGAAACGATCCTCCAGGAGTCGAGAGGTTTTCATCAGGACAACAGAGCAGTTGGATGAAATAAAGCACCGGACTGGATGAGGCCGAAGGCAGGATAACAAAAGCGAGAGAATTGAGAATACGGAGGACATCCAGAAAGAAATGCTTAAGCTCCGAACTAATCTGGAAGAAAAGTAACCAACCAAGAAAGCCAATCCAGACGGGACAATGTAAGGATATATGGCATACCAGAGGGAACAGAAAAAGAGGCCTCATCTATGATCTCCCTTGTGGAAAAGTTACTCCGGGAAAACCTCGACATACCTGCGGATATAACGCTGCAAATCGAGAGAGCCCACCATGCACTTGGACGGCAGCCACTGGAGGATGCAAGAGCCATCCTAATAAAAGTCCTTAGCTTTAAAACTAAGGAAACCATACACCGCCTGGCATGGCAAAAGAGAGGTTTCATACAGCACGGGAAGAAGGTAAACCTGGATGATGACTACGCCCCACGTATTTTTCCAAAGCACAGGGAACATGCAGAAATACAGAAGGTTTTGAAAGACAGACAAATCCCGTTCCAGACTCTTTACCTGGCTAAGCTTAAAGAGCATATTGCAGGTTAATTTTTTTTACAAAATGCATGTGTAATCTGGTCCAAAAATTACCTTTGAAAAGTTGATTGAGGATTTAAAATGCTATTCAAGACGTTAGGGGAGATATTTAACCAAAAAGTGACAGTTTGGAGCAAAGCGCCAAAAATGGGTTTTTTTTCAACATCGCGTCATATTACGTAACGAGAGAGAGTTACATGCTAGCAGCTGCCATAGCTCAGTGTGGGAGTAGGTACGTTGTCAGTCAGTCAGAGCGGTTGTGTTGTAGTGAATCAGTGTGTTGTCAGTAGTTTTGGACTGCGTTAATTTACTATGAACATGGTAAATTATTGCGTTTGTGGAGGTTGCACAAACTCCAGCCTGTCAGAACACCGAGTCCACCGGTTTCCTAACAGGAAAAAAAACGGTGCTATCTTTCGTGCCTGAGTCCGTTTTGTGCAGCTGAAGAAACGGGACTTCTCCTCTGCATCAGCTACAAAAAACGCGGTCGTGTGTGGCGCTCACTTCAGACCGGAGGATTATCATCCAAGCGACCTGTTGGAGTTCAACGTGGTATGCCGAAGCAAGAACCAGGTGCGACTGACCCCCGGTGCGGTGCCTTCGGTTCCCACAGCTTCATCCGGAGCGCTGTCAGCAGTAGCTGCTGGTGCTGCCGCCGGCGTGCGACACGGTCAAGGATCAGGCAGAGACTCAGCTCGGCGTAAACGCAAACTGCGCACTGTAAGTCTTGTTTCTAACATTTGTTAACTATCTACTTACTCAACATAATGATTTAATTCATGAGAAGCAATGTGACTTGTATAGGTTGTTTTCAACTGCCAAGCTAATAAGCGGGCAATGCCAGCTAACGCTAGCTTACGCTAGCTAACTTTAGCAACTTTTTTTTTTTTTTTAATAGAACTTGTCTTATGCAAAGACACTCGGTTTGAAGTTGCTCAAACCAGTGATGGTGAGGTGTGTTATGCCGTTAGCTACCCACGGTTTCGCCAAGGTGGCTGGGTAGTTCGCCCTGTCAAGGAAAAACCATCATATGGTTAGCCGTTTCAGTCAGTTCCTAAATATGATTGTGTCAGTCCGTAAGTGAGTGAATGTGATCCAAAATTTTTTATCCTTCCCCCAGGCTCTACTAGAGCACAGCGCAGTTCTGTCCTCCTCCGCACCTGCGCCCCTTTCCCTACAGAGAATCAACAAGGATGAGGCTGTTGGCGTGTACCTTGCACAGCATTCACGACTTAATACAAAACGTTTATGCCCCCACAGAGGCTTGCATACTTAAAGTACACACACAGTGTTACTTTCTATATTTTTTAAATGTATTTGGCACATCTGCATAAAAGTTGCAATGTTGTGTTGTACAGAATGTGCCTAATTTCAACTTTATTTATGAATATAATTTGAGATTTACGTTTGTTAGCAGTCTTAAACTGCTGCTGCATGCAGGGTTAACCATCATATGCAGATCTGCTTGAGATTGTACAAATGAAAAATCAGACATTGCTTTTGAATTTTGTTTCAACAGAAGTATTTAAAAAACAAACAACAGAAAAAATGACGGTACCCTTAACTTCTTAAAATCTTAATTTATATTTTGTTGCACAACCTTTTGAGCCAATCACTGCAGTCAGGTGATTTCTCTAACTCTTAGTCAGACTTCTGCACCTGCAGACTCCTCATGAGCAAACTGCTCCAGCTGACTCAGGCTCCTTCTCGCGACTGCATGTTCCAGCTCCTTCCACAGATGATCAACAGGATTTTAGATCAGGGCTCATAGAAGAAGCTACTTCAGAACAGTCCAGTGTTTTATTCGCAGCCATTCCTGGGTGTTTGTAGATGCTGTGTATGATGTATATATTTATATTTGTATCTCCAGCTTTGTCTCATGTGTCCACAAACTTTCTGTGAGAATGTCCTTTGGTCTTTGCTGAAACTTTTTGAACCAAAACTGAAGCTTTTTTTTAAGTCACATCAGCTCTTTGTACACAAATGCAAAATGAAACATACAAGAACACTGTACCTACTGTGAAACATGGATCAGGCTCAGCTATGTTTTGGTTCTGCTTTGCTGCACCTGGTACACAGTGTCTTGAATCTGTGCAGGGTTCAATGAAATCTCAGGACTATCAAGTCATTCAGAGGCTAAATTTGTCAAAAGTGTCACAAAGACCAGTGTAGGTCACAGGTCAGGGGTCATCCAACAGGGTAATGACCTAAAACACACAGCAGCAACAAACACTCAGGAATGGCTGCGAATAAAACACTGGACTGTTCTGAGAGAGACTTGGTAATTGTGATTTGTTTTTTATTATTAATTTCCACCCAAATGAGGCCATTCAAACCCTTTATAATCTCCTCCTTCCTCTGGAAACTGCTTTCTAATGGCAGACACAACACAAGCAGGTAGAGGCTTTCTGATGTGCCTGCCCAGAATGCCATAGGCCCAGTGGACAATCTGCCTGTATGCAGTGTATCGGTATTGCCTGGGGATAGGGACAAAAAATTACTATGGCGGGGACACAGGTAGTAATGATTTATTATTTTTTTTTGCATTTAATTGTTTATTTATTCATTTATTTATAGCTGTATAATTTTATACATTTAAAATTCTGTGTTGAGCCATATTAACTTTTGTTCTGTTACACATATTGTACTAAATGACAATGACATACATATAAGCCACTTGTACTTCTTATATGCGTGTGTCTGTGTGTATATACTGTGTGAATTATAAACATTTTCAGTGTTTGTAAATACTGCAAGGAAGATGCTCATTCTACTTCATACTTATTAAGTCATACAAAGTGATGGTGGCTTTCAATATACTGCACCGTTTACCATTATTTATAAAACTATTACACACACACACACACATACATATAGTGTTAAGAAAACAGAATAAGTGAAAGAACTCAGAGTAACAAATTATTTCTGCCCTAAACCTACTCGTGTCTGCTGGCCTGGAAAGGTCCATGCTCCTGTCTGTAGTGCGTGTAGGCTATCTGCAGCACATAGGGATTGAGGCAGCACGCCTCAAACCCTGGGTGCTGTGTTAAGCACTGCAGTTCTATCCTGGGGGCAACGGTGTCCACTAAGGCCCAATAGGCATCTACCTCCCTGAAGCACATACTCTCCTCGGCTGTGGACATGGAGTCGCATTTCCCACACAAGCACCTATCAAATAAAAGGTGTGTCGGGACGGTGTTTCTCTCGCCTTTTTCTCACTCTTTATCGCAAACGAGTATGAGACAGGACGTAAACAAGTTCTTTAGTTTCTGTTATTGGCACTGCAAGTGTCAATACTCAGGGCTGTATTAGATAACCAATGCTAGTTTTTATTGGCTGATGCATGATCGTAATGTGTACGATATTGTTATATGAGCACAGCATTCATATCCGTAGCTAATGCGTATAAGCTAACACCGGTCTCTCGCCAAGACACCTGCCCTACTCTCCACTGATTTTCCAGGCACCACAGCTCTATCTCTCTCCTCTGGCCATTAATTCGTCCCCCAGTCTCTCTCTGCTCTCTGTGTTGCACAACGGGCTCGTAGTCATATGGCTGTGGTCCGTCGTATGTGTAACTGTACACATCGGGGTCAGAGCCGGCACCAGAATCCATTGTTTTGCTATTGTTCAAATCGACCGCTCTCCCTCTGCGTACATCACTTCCGGTCAAGCGTTTTCAAATGCGGAGGTAACATTTTTTCACAAAAACGGCCACCAAAGCCTAAATATGGCATGTAAAAATATATTTTTAATAAAAAAAACACATTACAAATACTACATAATAATAATAATAATAATAATAATAATAATGATAATGATAATGAGGTCAGGACCGAGGCGCTTGCGCCAAGATCCACACGGGAACCCTGGGTCTTACTAACTACTATACATTTGTCCATAAGGGGGTGTTCCAAAACTTTGGATCCCTACAGGAAAAACTGGAAAAGAGCGATTTCTTTAGGTAAATTCAAGTCCCACACAATTTCGTTCAGAACTTGAATACAGCATTGAAAACAGAAGACTTCGGTATCCCAAAACTAGTATTGTCAGCATCTAAATCCACAACATGCAGCAATATCATCTCCAAAACAAATGTATTCTTCAATATAAATCAGATATCTCACTTTATATAAAAAGGAAATGGGAGGAAGAGGGTAATTTTAACATTGAAAGAGTTGGCAAAGAGTGTGTGCAATACAATGGAGTTCAACTAGTTCGTCCACTTGGCGTGAATTCTGCTGGAAAAATATTGTACCATTCTTTATTATGCTACAGCAAAAAGCACATTTTGGAGCTGTGCTGGAGGCTCTGTGGGGAAAACAATGCCAACCACTTCCACATATTCTGGAGCTACCAGGTACTTATCCCCTACTGGCAAGAAAAACAAACATGTTAACAGTGTATTTGGTTGCAGTATTCCTCTTGGATATGATACTATTTAAATGGGTGATATCCAATTGTACAGATGGAGTAATAACAATAAGAAACTTGCTCATATACTTCTGGCAGCAAGTAAAAAAGCTGTCACAAAGATGTGGCTAAAATCAGACCCACCAACTACTGAAGAGTGGATAGAAATAATACATGAAAATTATATTATGGAGCAACTATCATTTTCCCTCAGGATCCAAAAAGAAAAATTTTACCTGATTTGGACCAAGTGGACTGAGTACATAAAACCAGTTGGCTTAGATTTTAATTGACTTGACAATATGTTTGAAGAGGTTTTGACATAATTAACAGATTTACGTACTACTGGACATCAGTAAGAAACGATGTGTATGCAAGTTTCTGTTTGATCTTGTTTTATGTATGCATGTATGTGGATTTATGTAGATATGTGTGTGTAGGTATATAGGTAGATATGCAGGTGTGTGTCGTTGGTTGTATTCCTTGCCATAGAAGTCTGGTGAACCATGGAGTCAAAAGCTTCCAATGTTCGACTAGACATAGTTAACTATGCCCTATTGTTTAAAAAAATAAAAATACTTTGGAAGGGCAACATTTGGATAATTGAAGAATGAAAAGACTCAAAACATGACTTTGTAGTAGTAGTACAGCTGTAACTGAGTGAGACGATATGTAAAAATATTTGAAAAATCATGTATAAAAAAAAGACTGACCATGTTTTTTACAAACAGGAGCAAACTCAGGGATTGTCCTGAAATCTTAGCAAAAAAATCAAAAATGTGGATGAGTTCAAATATTTAGGGGTTACCCATGATCAAACTCTTTATAAAGTTTTGAAAATCATGTTAAAAATCTGAGTAACACACTGAAATTTAACCTCATAAACTACACACATAAGAAACTCTGTTAGTTAGAAACTACTGTTGAAGCATCACATCTTTGAATGCAATGATTTTCCCACATCTTTTCTACTGCATGACAAGTTAGACTCAGGCATGTAAAACAGCCTTAAAACCACTTGAACCATTATTTAAAAGCGTCCTTAACATTCACAACAAAAAAACACCTCAGTATTATCATTGTCATGTACTCACCAAATACAGTATTTTAAATCTTGAAAATCTAATGATGCACACAAATGTATGCCTACTGTTTAAAATCATTCATAATACTACAGCTCCTCCTTTGAAAAAATGGTTACAATCTGCTGAAAAAAAAAAACAAGAGCTACCTGATCAGTTACCAGGGAAGAGTGCAGTATTCCTAAATGCAGGGCTTCATTTGGCAAGTCATCTTTTTCTTTTGTTGCCACAAATCAATGGAACACACTTCCAACAGAGCTGATTACATGTGCAGATTTTAAAACACTTTCATGTCACGCAAAATGTTGGATGCTGTGTGTGTGCGTGTGGAGAAGCAGCAAACGGGTGGAACGGTGGAAACGTGGAACACTTTTCAGCACTGTGCATTTCGTATGTACTCTACGCTCTACTTTTAGTACAAATGAGATGCACGATAGCCCTCATGCTTATTTAATGCCATGGACGACTTCTGGATCACTGTCTGGTGCGGGGGACTGTGTTGCATGCGCAGAAAGCAGAGGCAAATTAATTGCCAATTATTTTGATAATTAAGTAGTTCAAATAATTATTTTTAAGGAAAAAAAAACTACTCAAAAGTCTCTGATTCCATCAATAATGGTAACAGTAAGTAGCATTATATTTGACCTGTGTGCTGACCTTTAAACTGCGAGTTAAACATAAAATGAATGCTGCAATTCAATACAACAATAACAATAAATGCAGCCCACAGTTGAGTTGTCCAGTACTGCTCTGTGGTGGATTTCATTACACTGTACACCATCTATTTTTCTGCCCACTGTGTGTATAATGTGATGCTGTGAATGTGTGAGCTCTAACCTGGATCTTATTGATGGGAACCTTCTTTTCCTGCAGCTGGCTGACCATGCCCTTCTCCTCTGAGGGGAGCAGCAACAGCAGAGCCTCCCCCCCCTCTTTGTACCTGGCGGTCCGGCCCACCCTGTGGATGTAAGTGTCTGCATCTTCCGGACAGTCAAACTGCAGCACCCAGTTGACCGCAGGGAAGTCCAGGCCTCTGGCGGCGATGTCAGTGGCGAGGAGCACAGCATTCTGCTTTCGGAGGAAGTCATTGTAAACCTCCACTCTCTTCATCTGCTGCTGCTTACCGTGCAGAGCCAAGATGGGCATGCCAGGTCTGAGGCGACAAAGGACCCTGAAAAGGTATTGCACCTCCTTGCAGCAGGCAAAGAAGACGATGATCTTCTTCTTTAGGTGGTTCCTGATGAACGAGTAGAGCATGTTGACCTTGTGGTGGAGCTCACACACTACGTAGCTCTGCTCGAGCGTGGCAGGAGTGCTAAACTTGGCCTTCTCGTGAACCCACACGTACTCTGGGTCTTTGAGGCTGAGCCGGGCCAGGTCTTTAACGGACTTGGTCTGCGTGGCGGAGAACAGCAGCGTCTGTCGAGACTTTGGAAGATTTTCCACGATGGCGTTGAGTGTGTCCGCGAAGCCCATGTCAAGGATGCGGTCCGCCTCATCTAGGACTAGCATGTGGAGGCTGGAGGCGTGGAAGGTGGCTGTCTCGTCCATGTGCTGGAGCAGCCGGCCTGGGGTGCAGATGACAATATTGGTATGGTGGATCCTCTCCGATTCGCTCTTGAGGTCTTTACCGCCGATGACGAGCCCCGCGGAGAACTCGTGGTTCTTGCCCACCTTGCGGAGGACTTCGAATGTCTGGTAGGCGAGCTCTCTGGTCGGGGATATAATGAGAGCACCGAGGCCGTCCACGGAGCTCCACTGCTGGCGGTACAGACACTCCAGCACCGGTACGAGGAAAGCTAAAGTCTTGCCTGAGCCAGTCTTTGCCGCGCCGAGGACGTCTTTACCTCGCAAAGCGAAGCCTATAGTCTGCCGCTGAATCTCCGTGGGCTGTCTATACTGAGCCTCCTGCAAACCTAACAAGGTTTTCTTTGAGATGGGAAAGTCTGAAAACTTGACAGCCTCCTTGATATTTATGTCGGCGTACCTGCTAACAAGCCTTTCGATGTACTCCCGTTCGACCTGCCACTCGGGCCTCTTCCTCTGTGCTCTCTCTCGTTTCACTCGCTCTTTCGTCTTGTTGTACTTTTTCTTCCATTTCTCGAAATTTTTGACAGGGTCGGTGTCGTCTTTCACCTTCGCGGGTTTACGCGTCTTCCCGAAGGAGCATTTTTTCTCCATGGTTTAGGACAGAGAAATAATATAGAGTTGAAACCATGTAAGTGCCACCTTTTTAATAAGCAGCGTGGAGACCCTCGTCGTCGCATTAAGGATGACGTTTCGTGACGTTTCATCACGTGTTCTTCACGCGACACGGCTTCTTCTTCTTCTTGTACGATTCCTACAGTTTGTTTCGCGACACGATCTTTTTTTTAAAAAAAGAATACCGTGGCAATTACATACAACATCGTTAATGACATTAAAGAACGTCTGTAATTAAATTCTTTTTTTTTTTAGCATTGCTAACTTCAGAAAATCAGTTATGCAGATGTAGCTAACGTATTTTGTATTCTGTTTCCTAACTTTCCAAAAAATATCAGACATGTTTAGTTTCGGTCTGCAAAAAAGGAGGAAAAGGAGGGTGTGCATTCATTCAAGGACATTAAATTGGTGCAGTGTATGTGGAATATTCCAGATGCCCGAGCTAAACTTCTGGAGAAATCTTGCATTTGCAGTGGCCTACTAATTTAGAGTACTGTTGTGAGAATTTTATCCAGAAATAGATCCCAGGGGTACAGACAAAGTTTAATAAGCTTTAATGCTTCCACACAGACACTAATAGAACTGGCCAGATGTTTCAACCTCTGACTATACAGTTATATAGGACCAATTTTTTTTATTTTGATATTTAGGAAACAATTACCATGGTCTGAACCTTGGTGAGCCCATAGCTGGCTATTGCCACTCTAGTAGTGGAAAGCAGGCAATTTACCCAGACATCAGTCTTTCCAGTATTTCCTTGTGGAGCTCAGTTTCCCTTTACATCTGATTTTTGTAATTCCATTCAGGTGTCGTATATATAGATAATATTTAGTACTATGGCTTGGAAGTGTCCTGTGCTCTGGTGTCACATTGCAGCCTTGGTAAGGCAATTCAGGTTTTGTAAAAACCCAGCATGACATAAAAAAAATATTTTGGTTGGTCACAAATAGACAATCACAACAATACAATTTGCTATGTCGCTGAAAGCGAGGTGGATCTTTCATTTGTTGGAATGAAAAGTACATGTAAAATGAAAGGAAAGAAAAGCTTTTCCCTGCCAGGGACTGGGCTGCTAGTGGCAGGTTGGTCAACCTTTCTACTCAATTTCCAGCTTTTCTTGAAAGGTCCTGCACCCAGAGTATCACTGGACTACCATCTACAGAGCATCAGTGACATCAGTAAAGTGTGATGTCTGCACAGAGCCCAAAGTATACTGAAAAACTACACCCACCCAGCCACAGTCTGTCCACCCTGCTGCAAGCTGACAAAAGATACCCAAGTATCTGCTGACATACGACCAGACTATAGAGCAGCTTCATTCCCGAGGCTGTGAGACTCATTGATTCATCATCAAAACTCCATTTTATAAAAGCAATGTAGCACAAAGGACTCAAACATAGTTTTATTTTTTTTAAAAAAACCTTTTGTTACCTTGTAAGCAACAAACTTTTTTCAGTAAATGAGATGTATACGACTGAAAAGGGCAAACTGTATGTAAACTGGTGTATGATGCCGGCTTTCTGGCGTGAAGAATTTGACCTCTAGAAATGACTTTCCCAAAGAGGAACTTTGAAAGTTGAATGGATATGATGCAGTACAACTACAAACATTTAAACAAACATTTGCATATGCACACAAGTTGGAAATATTCAACTAAAGGCTCCCCTCAGATTCTGCCAGATTCTCATCATATTTCAACACTTGGAAGAACATACACCCACACCAGTGAAGCCATTTGTGTTGTTTTAATATTGATGCAGGGCTATTGCCTGAGAGTCACTGCAAATTTACACTGCCATCATGACATGAATGAAAGGAACAATCCATTTTTTTTTGGCTGGTTTTGGTATAGTTTATTTATTAATGGTATATTTTTGCATAGGGAATCATACTCATTTCCAGCAATGAATTCATTAGCATTTCCTGATAGCAATGGCTAAATATGTTTAGAATGACACATTATTAAGGATGTTAATATCCCCCACAGCAGATGAATAACATTAGGGCAGAGCAACAGATTCAGATAGATTCAGACAGATTCATTCAAACGGGAACAGCACTCCAACTTTAAACGGGCAATTGTCAAGTTCATGTAACCATGAGAAGACAAGTACGCAACAGTGTTGACACAATTGCCTATCCCTGTCTAAATGTAGTCTTAGAGGTACAGTTTACATCATGCAAGAGAAGGTTGATTATTGACATTTACACAGGAAAATTACTTAAAGTGCTTGTTAAAGCTATAAACTACATCCTGTCCAGAGTAGCAGCCCTTTGTCACTGTCAGCCACAGTGAACATCTCAGGCCAGAGTTAATGTAAGCAGTAGATAAGAAGCATAACTTGCCTCTGCCTCATCTATTATTTTCTCATGTTGGGATACCAAATTGTGCACATTTCATACTGGCAGGTGTCAATTAAAGTTGTATATTAGGACAAGTTATTTAGTTAAGTTAAACAAGACAGTTTCTTGTTTGACCAGAGTTATAGCCATCACACTGATGTTGTTTTAATGTCTTCTTTTGGAAGTGACCATAATGCACTCTGTGTTGCACCCACACTATGTCAACTGTTTTGAGATAGCAGAGCAACTCATCATCTATCATATGTATAATTGATTATCGAAGATTTTGTGTTATGCCATAGCTAAATTATCTATATAATGTCCCAGTGTGCACTTAATGCAAACATAACTGCGGTCTGTGCGAATTGTAGTCATGCAATAACTGGTGAAAGCTGATCATGCCTATGCTCTCTCTGATGTAAGGGATATATCTGGAAGCTAGCGAAGCAGTCATATACTGTAACAACTGAAAAATTATAGGAAGAAAACTTAAAATATGAGACTGCAATAAAATTTTCTGTGAGAAATAACTATTTTGTTCATTACAACTCGTCTTCAGCACATGGAGTAACAGTGTGCAGAAGTGATATAACCGCAGATACAGAAAGGAATTAACATTGCATCACTGTCACAGGAAAACTTGTAGCTCTACAAAATCTGATTTTCAGTAAGTATGAAAGGTGTTCAATCTGCAGTGAGTCTGAATTACAGAAAAGGTTTTGAGTGCAATAAAAAAAACAAACTTGCAATTCATGTAAAAAAAACACAAAAAACAAACACATATTAGAATTACAAAGTTTTCAGGCAACCGCAGCAGTAGGGTGTTGAATGATAATAACTTTATAGAAAAGAGCCCTCTAGGAAAACATCCCCCAAAACTTAATTGTTAGATATTCAACAGTCTCTTTGCTCCTCTCACAGCTGTCGGGTAAAGATTGATCAATGTTAGCTGATACGTTATAAAATGGGAATGACCACCCATAGTGCCACTATTCAGTTAAACTACTTACAAAACTAACTTTAATAAGCCAATTACAGTCAAAAGCTTCAGAAAGCAGTTATAATTCTGCCATGATGCATCTCAAATGGAGTCATTCAAAAATATTGGTTATTCTCTGCTAACAGTGGTCAAAACAACACTTGGTCTGTACCACAAAGTATAGAAAAATCTAGTGGCAACTTCACACCTAATAAATTTATCCCAATAAATGTGGTCAACAAATTTCTAAATATTTTTGACAGTGTCAAGAAACTGACAACATTCATATGGTGGCTATTTTTTTTTTTTCTTTTAACCACAAAAGTAAGCAGGATTTTCGATTTTTCAACTTGCCTTCGGGGCAAAAACTACAGTTATGTCATGGATAAGTTGATAAGTTCAGCAGAGACAGCCAAGTCGTGGATGATGTGAATTCATGGGTTGCTTCATTAACATTTGAGATACTGTCAACTGCATGGGACACATTCAGGCAGCATAACAGTTTGGTGGTCACACTTAACCAGTTACGCACAATTCTAAGTAGTTCCCAACTATCGAGAAGAAGCTAATGCATAGTTAACTAATAGCAGGATCATAATGTAGATATTAAATTCATTAAAATGCCAGACATGTTAATGAACTGCTAATTGTTCATGTGGTAGGTCAAATGCCCAAACAATGATGAAACAAAGCCTAAACTGTCCATAGCAACAACTTAACACTGCATTTTTATTATGTACATGTTGGGTACTGAACACAATGACACTGCCAATACTTAACATTGGTTATTTTCCTTAAAGCAGCATTCCTAGTACTCAGAGTACCCTAGTCATCTGTCTGGTCTAATGCTTTCACTGCCAACATTTAAAGTAAATGTTACATACCACAAAGACACTATGAACATAGTCAAACATTTTTAATAACATTGGCAATAAGAATCCTGACTGTATGGACTGTATGCATCTTCAAAGAATAAAATTGGCAAAAAGTGGCTGAACATGTAGTCCTTGGCCGAAAGCTCTTCAACATAGTACATTTATAATCGGGTCTATAATGTCTAATAATATTTTACTGCAATTCCTACTATAATTAATGTAAGTGTAATAATAATGCAATGGTCAGTAATATGTTGTCAGCCATTAAGCTCTGGATTAAGGGTATATAAGCAACAAGCCATGATCATTTTAAACATTTGGACCTGTCATAGAAGGGAAATTACAGGGGTTTCTAATAACATTAACAATGGCACCATTCTTCAAGTATCCATCCAAGTGAGCCATGACAGTGTGAAAGTGAGCCAACATGCACAATATAGGACCCTGAAACTGAAGCAGCTACATGAAACTCAGCCATCATTTATTTTATCAGTTACACCTCTGCTTTCCAAACTGACACATACATGTTAAAATGTCTTCAGTGTAAAAGGCCCATTAGGTCTGCAATATTAAGATGAAGCAGAATTAAGTTATCATTAAGACAGAATACACTGGAACAAGATAAGATGAAGAGACTTTCTTGGTATTTAGGTGTCTAAATATATCAATAACTATATGTTTTTTTACTTAAATTTTTGTATACATTACAGACTGTGTGTGTGTACTATGGCATTTCATTCTGCATCAGTGTGTTATAGAATGGCAAGGAATGAACCTTGATACAGTAACTTGATTCTCCTGCTAATGCCTTAACACTATTCAGGAAATACATGATACCTATTTATCATGAAGTATTAAGTTTCTGATGTGTTCTGAACTCTGTCTTTGGTAACTTCTCACAATTTTAGTGCCTTTATATAGAGTGATATCACCACATTATTTAGCAGCATTTGGACTCTGACAGCCTTTTTCAAGTGCAGCCTTGAAAGGAGGTTAAAATAGGACAAAGGTATAGTCTCTGAAAATAATCCAACCTAAAATGAAGAATCATTTACCTGCAGTGTTATTACTGCAAAAAAACACGTTCACTTCCACTCAAATGCAGATGTCAGTGTTCATTTAGGTTTTCTTTAACTCTTTGGGTTGTTTTATGGCTTATCGTCTCACGACCTGGCCAGCTCATTTACACAGCTAGTGATGTTTTCAAACCAATCAATAGGTTGACGTGTCACACAATCATGTAGTGTTTAAATTTAACATGTACTGCAAGGTACAGTATACAAAGTAAACATAAACATGAAAGGCACTGCGTCTTGAAATCATTTTAGTTTTTTTTTCCAGTTTCCATGCTATTGCCCTGCTGGTTTATTTTGATAAGCAGAGAAAACACTTCAATTCAGCTGTCTTTTTCATGAGAAAAGTGTTGCATGGAAAGGCCTGTTACCAATGTGTCTGTTGCTTGGCCTCTGGCATTAGGCATTGCAGCTTTCTTGAAAATGCTCATCCAAACTACTTCACACTTCACACTGTTTGCAGTGTGTAATCAAAATATTTAAAACTGAAATAAGATGACATCTTTTTAGGCATAACCAGCACCTATACCTCCACCTCGTTCCTAACCCATGTCCACTCTCAGCTGTTCCAGATGTCGTGCTGAGTTGCTGCTGATGAAAAGCCAATGTTTCCCAGTTTTGGTGCTTCATGATAAAAGATTTGAATAACTTTACACTGGGGACTTTAACTGTGAAGGATTTAAGAATGTGTCTTATCTCTGAATTAGCAGTGCTTTGTTTGGGATGATCCCTCTCCACTGCAGAGAGCTAAGTGTTTTTATAGCCGCTCATTTAAGCACTGCTCAACATAAGAGTGTCATTATTAAAGGCCATCAAGTGGCTGGCTATAATGGATATGTTAAAACCTGCTGTGCTTGGCTGACATGCTGAGTCCAACTTAGCCAGGATAAACCAACATATGTGAAAGGAAATGCCCCATAACTTTGTACAGCCTGGACTAAAACTGCTGTGAAAAATGCAGGAAAGATGCCTTAACGTTGCATAAAAGTTTCAATAACTATTATACTGTAAATTGAGCCTATCTACAAATGTCTGCTGCTGTTTGTACGTGTGTGTGTGTGTTGTATGTGTTTTTTGAGTGACTTGAATTGAGGTCTCTGTCTCCCAACCACTGCTGCAGAGTGAGTTTTGTAAATATGAAATAGATTGGATGAACAGTTCTCAAGAGATAAAAACCTCAGAAAGATGCAACAGCTTTTATCATTAGTGTATGAATGTTCTTATGAATAGGTGAATGTCAACTGTGGAGTGATTCGCTTTGAGTGGTTTTAGACCTGAAAAGCATGTCAAATTAATTTTTGTGATAAATACATTATTCTTATCAACACTCAAGGTGGGGAATTTCCAGATATTCTGAGCACAATGAAGTTGATTATTGTTGATTCCTCAATTGGACTTCCCCTCCTCACAAGGGGTGGAAGAAATTATATTATGTATATGTATTATATTATGTTTGAGTGAGTTTGATATAGAGGACTAAGCAAACTGTTTGTCTTGTTGCATTTTGGATTGGTGGTGGTATTAAGCAAAGACCTTGTGTCAGCACATTAGGGACTTTAAGCAGCAACAACTGAAGGGACAGCGTTTGAGTAAAAAGTTCAACACTACGCATGCGCAACTCTATCTTGATACTTCCTGACATTGTAGTCCAACAGTCCACCACGGGTGAACGCCTGGTTTGCCACACCCAGGAGTATGTAAAAAGGGCTCGAAGGTAGTTGTAAAAGAAGATAATGAACCATAATATGCCCTGTTGTGGGTTATAAACCACACCCATTCTGCTAATTTCAACTGCAATTTCCTTATGGATGATACTACAGCCAATAGAAAATAATACTGGTCATAATTAATTGTTTAATTTTGCATGATTCATCCTATACAAAGCCCCTATGTTTCAGTACAAGATTAAGACATTCTAATAAGTGTTGCTGCCACTATCAGGCATCATCGGTCATCTTATAACCTCATGTCTATCTTGTTCATGATCCAGATCCAATTTCAGATTTCTCTAAATGCTGACTGTAATCAAAATAACACATTTAAAGGACTGTGCAATCTGAACAATTGTTGCCTTTTTTTGTGAAATCTGGTTTGCACTCACATTGACTTCCAGGATTGTCTCTCTCCCACTAACATTTTCACCCATCACCATTCATCATCCCTCACATTGCTAAATAAGCCCACCCAAATTTGCTGTCATTTCACGAGTCCTTTGCTCTACATCTTGGCCACCACAGTCAAAGTAAAATGTACAAGCCCTACTAGTCATAGGTCCACGTTCATATTTTTCAACACACTGCTGTTTAAAACTTGAATTTTACAAGAAACATAATAACAGCTGAAGAAGTAGCTGAAAAAATAACCTTAAAGCCAAGTTAAATAGTCAAGTGAATGCATCCAGATAAAGCGCAAACTAATTCATGGCTTTGTAATTTGTTTGTATTGTGAACATTTAGGCAGGACTCAGGCTACTTTTACAACCAATGGTTTTGCTCTTACAAAGTGGCATTTTCAGATCCAAGGTGGGCATACTGTAACTAAACACTAAAATAGTGTATGGTTTATTTACAACACATTAGTGTTCACATTTTGGAAAAGCACACACCTAATTGAAAAACAAAACAGTGAACGACATATTTGACACAGTCACACTGTCAATGTCAATTAACCAGTTCACACACACTTTTACCACTTTCCCTTTAAACACCAGAGTCACTACACCAGATCATCTCTACAAGTGGTGTCAACACCGCTTATGGCAAATGACGATGTTTGACAAAATAATATTAGCTCAATGGCCACATTGAGAGCTTTCTCTCAATCTAAGTTTGCTAGTATCTCAACTGGCAGGCACTGGCTCTGCTTAACCTAAAATTGTATACCGGCTACACTGGTTAATACCAAGCAATTACACATGCAGCTTTTTTAAAGCTTCCAGAAGTACCATGAAAAGTGTAAACACTGTCCATTAATGTACTGAACTTTAACTAAAGGCAAGGCACATAATGTGTTTTATGAAATATCGTGCAAAATAGAAGTTTAACAACAGGGCTATTATTAAAATTTAAAGAAATTGCCAGCCCTTCCGCTGCCCTCTGATATAGCATAGAATACAGAGGAAGAAGGGGTCGGGGGTAGGGATAGGGACAGAGAGGAAGAGGTATCATCAGTTCGAGCCATGCATTCATTAGGTCAGCACAGCGACCACTGCAGCAGCATGCAGCATACATCAGCTTTAGGCCAACTTAAACCAAACCTGAAACCTTGTTTGAAAACCCAGTCCATATCAGCACACTCAGTACAAAATCTGAACCCCTAGCAGACACTGACTGCTGTCAACTTTAATCCCAAACCCTGGGAAAGAAAAGGGGAATAACATGGACATAAGCTTAGTTTTTTTTTAGATGCAGCCTGACTGCATATAAAGCCAATAGAAAAATGCATGTGGGCAGAGAAGACCCTTGGTCTAGATGGTGCAAAATCACTAATTCCAAAACTATGATACTAAAATTTCTAGACACAAACAGACAAGAAAAAGGAAAATAAAGTGGATGAAAATATCAGCCCCCACTTCCTCTGGGGAATCCCAAGTCTGAGCACATGTAAGCACACAGACTGTGGGACCTTGCCTACAGTCTGCAAAAACACTTGGCATTTAGTTGGAGCCACCTTAACAAAGATACACCAATACACATCTCCATGCAACAAATTTCAACAGACTGCTTTGTAATTTAAAAGAAGATTCCGGATTGTATTATTCATCTACATTCAGCTCTTTGACAACAACTTTTGTTACTGTTCCTTGAACTGACATCTCACTCTTTATGACTTCTATGAATGTGTGAGATGTCAGCATTCCCATAGAAAAGAATAAACCTTTGGGCTCTATTAAATGCAAAGGATGGAAAGAATTCTAATTAAACTTTAAATGCAGCATGTAAGATTTTAAGCTATTAAATGGCTTTCATAAGGTTATTGACTAAATTAAGCTGTGAAAAGCCAGCCACAAGGGAATACTATCTTATCCTCACAAAAGCACCCTCATAATGCATATTCTGTGTCAAAGTTAGACACGAAAAAGCAAGCTTGTGGCTTATTTTTATTTATTTATTTTTAAATGCTTGACTTTGTTGTTTCAAGTGGTAAATCATCAAGGTTTGATCTGAAACCAACCCTGGCATTGCCAAAAAAATGCCCTTCTATTCAGCTGTCTCCAGCCCACCCCTACCTAAACCAACTGCTACAGTTCCTCCGAAGATTGTTGAGGTTGATCTGGAGTTGAGCTAGACAGTCCAGAACTTGTATGAGACACCATCTAGACAAGACTTTTGTGCTCAGGTCAAGTCAGTATGCAAACAACCTGATGTCATAACCATCAATAACTTTAAGAAAACACACACCAGCATAACTTAAGCATAGTGCAATGCCTGCTGCGTTCCTTCTATCCTACCTATATGAAATGAAAAACCTCACTACTGACTTCTGAGACACAAACAAAAGCTACACATCTTCTCAAAACAGAGCAAAGATGAGTGTAGAAATACAGGAACAACATTCCCATTTTGACACACTCACTCACACACACACTCACATGCATGCACTTACATACTGTACACTTGCACACACAAGCACGCACACACACACACACACACACACACAATGCTGTTTAAGACACATTTAGTGTTATACAGCCAGTTAAATTGTGGTTGTGTTTCCACATAATCTTGTCTTTGCCTTTTCTCATTTCTTCTGAGTCGTTTCTCTTTGGCAGGGTGCAGGTCTCCTCCAAACAATGTGCCTTTGGCCACTTGGATAAGTACTTTCATGACAAATCGATCGTTCATGTAAAAAGATGTCCCCTGCTCAAAACAACCTTTTCTGATAGCAGTAGCACTAGGCTAAACTCTATAGTCGTGTCCAACTGTAGCATTGTCTGTTGTGTTGGAGGGGCCCTGAAAATAGCTCTTGAATTTCACTGTTACTCATTATTTTCTGATTTTATCAAATAGTCTTTAAAACATGAACTTAGAAAGCAAGTTTATGGTTTTAGGCTGGTGATTGTCAAAAAAGACAAAGCCTCTGTCTTTTGGTGAGAAGGGAGGGAAACACTGGGCTAATCAAAATATTTAGACATATCAATAACATTAAAAAGTGCAAAGAAACATTAAATATTAACAACAGGAGCTCTCTTTCTAGTTGGTTCAGAAAATACGGGAGGCTTATTTGCATATATATTAAGCAGCACCTGCAGCGGAGAGGGGCATTCTGGGTGTTGACAGGGATGAGGACTATGTCTGTTCCAGAGAGGAGGTCTTATACCAGATTTTTAGTTAAGACCCAGGATACGCAGGTAAGACTGATATCCATCCCTGGGAAACAGGCCTCGTCCTGGGGACAGTTTAGGTTAGGTTACAGGCTTCTTCTGATCTGGTGTGCTGAGGCCTGGTTGTGGTCTACAGTTTATCTGGACCAACTACACTCCATTACTTTGACTTGCCATTTGTGAGAACTGATGAGTGTCATACAGTATAGTTCATTTTATGGCTGCAGAATGGCTGAGTGAGAGCAGCATCCATCTTCATCCTGGCTGTCACTTCTTGGTATATACATATATATCAATACATTACTTTGTATGTTTTTTATATATGTATGACCACATGTCATGTTTCTACAAAGCTGAATATATTTTTCCTCTGGCAATATCTTGACAGCATCGTTCCCTTTCCTCCAGGACAGCACTGCCGTGACAATCACCTTTCCTCCAGAGTTCACTCAGTTGCCCAGATACCAAGACTGGAAAAGAGACAAACACACAATTAAAATTTGCTTTGAAATGAGTAGGATAATGTGTACAGTCTTATCTGTATTTGTCTCACACACAAGTACAAGACTTTGTATCACTACAAAGATGACAAAACTGGTCGTTTTTTTTATAACACTGGCTTAAAATATGGCACTTTACATAGAATAAATTAGCCAAGCAGTTTGCAGTCTATTTCTCTTCTCATAGCTTAACAATTTACATGTGTTTTACTTTTTCTTACTGACCATTGATCAAGGTCAGTGCATCTCATGAACAGGACTAATGCTATGGTAGGGAGGGCAACAGCACACTCGATAACTGACAGCTAAGTGAGATACCCTCTTGGCCCTTGGTTAGCTAGTAAAGACTGCTGATTGGTTACTCTGCTCTCTATGACAAATCCCTTGAGTCCATCAGGGGAACTGTATTAACCCTTATTTGCTGCAAACAATATTTAGAGAGAAAATCCAGTGAGAACATTTCATGGTAAATGGATTGTTTTTATATCGTACTTTTCTAGTCTTCAGGGAACATTCAACTTTCTGTATGATCAACATTATTAATATAAAATATCATCCCAGGTAAACGTGTGTGTGAGGAGGGCCCTGACAACATTTCCGCCCACATAAAATCCTGCCACGTAAAGGTATAGAGCTCACTTCTCTCAAAGGACACAAGAAATAGGGAGAGAGGGATGTATGAGGGAAAGAACGACTATGTAGCTGTTGAGATGAAGGGGTAAATAAAAGGAAATCTACTCTAAAGTACTTGTGTTTTGTAAAATATAGGGCTGTCAGGCAATTAAAAAAATAATCAAATTAATTACAGGATTAGTAATTAATTAATCTAATAAATCACATTTTAATCTCATATCTGCTAAAGGTACGCAAATAAAGAATTGGAATTCTAGGACATTACAAAATTGTATTGCATGAGTAATCAATTGAATACACTAAGAAGAGAATATTTGAAATCCACATTTTTTTTGGTGAAGTGCGTTTCATAAATGAAATTTAAAAGAAAATGGTCAAGCACATCCCAGCAAACCAATTAGGCCAGGTGCATTATTCAAAAATGCAATAAAAATATACTAAAATAAATAAAATTCAGAAATAAAATAAGGCTGTGTCTCAAATAGGCACTTAAGCAGACTCTCAATTTAAAATGAACGCTAATCCAGCAAACATTTTCTCGACCTGCGTCTAGATGAAGACGTCCAATCAACGTCGCGTCACGTCATGACTTTAATTCAACCGTTTTTCAACATCATAAAATAACATAGGGGCAAATATGACCTCTATACATATGCATATTAGAGCGGTTTAACTTTTTTCTCAACCTGTGTCTAGATAAAGATGTCCAATCGACGTTGCTTCACATTGTGAGTTTAATTCGACTGTTTTTCAACATGATAACATTGGGAGAATACGATCTCAAAAAAAACATATTCAACTTAAAAAACACTGTCGAGAATTACTTCCTCTACCTACTGCTGTGTCGAGATGAAGATATCCAGTCATGTCGGGACATTTATTTCACGTCTGATTAACGTTGGGCAGGCAGGTTGATTTGACGTCTATCTGAGGGACTGAAACGATGAGAGTTAGCTCACAGGCTACGTGAGGCGAGGACAAACACTGTTTGACTAGGCTTCGTACTGTTTTCAGTCCCTTAACCCTCTAAAACGTGTTTTACAAAACATTAAATTACTTCTGAACCATTTACAGTAGGTATAGGGTCTGTGTAATCACATAACTTGTACGGGAACAGACGCCAAGCCGAGCCTAGCATCGAAGCTAAACCGAGCCTAGCATCGATGCTAAACCGAGCCTAGCATCGAGCAGTGCAGCTCTATCACACAGCCACCTGTCAGACTGACAGAGCAGTATGTGTCCACCGAGAAATAACACCTTTTATGGCTAAAAGTGTATGAATATTATTACTAATTAAATATATCAGAATGTAAAGAAAAAAGTCCTTCAGTGTCTCAAAGTATCATATTCATATGGTGCCTCCAGATGGAGCTCAGCTGGATCTTTACATGGACTAAAAACTGTAGAATGGTCATACTTTGTGCCATCTTCTTCAAATTTGAAGCAAGTGTTCACTGATAGTGTGGCTACAGCCCCATAATGTCATTGACATACTCAGATGAAGCCACAAGCAGTTATTAATCCTGAAACACATTTTTTATTTTAGGCGTACTAAAATTTTTACATTTTTTGTTGACTTCAGAGGCCCATTACTCTATCATTTTAATTTTTGCATGTCGCTCAAGGTGTGTTTGCTTCAAAATGAAGCTAGGGCTGAAGAGATTAATCAATGTAATTATCTCTCTACATATTAAAGGAATCTATTTGTGTGTCTCTGTCCCTCGCATAGGCCTGTTTTGATAACTATTTGTCCAATTTACCTCATTTCACTCGCTTTATTGTGAGAGGTTTATGTTTTATATGAAATAGAATCGTCCTTTAAAAAAAACCCTCTAATGTGCTATTGTGCTCCCTATGTGAACAGCCAGGCACCTGTGTGAATGATGTTATGTTTTTTGGACCACACTAGTATTGTCTCAGGTAAAGCATTCGTGTTCTATCATTACAGATAACCTTGCTGTCCAGAGTCAGTGGCAAAAACCTCAGGGATTGCACTACAAAGTGCATGAACAGGTATGTCTCTGCTGGTTTAGCACTGCATCAGTCACAAGCACCAGGAACTTCTGACAGGTGGAAAACATCACCACAGAGCACGCATAGCCCTACCCACTGAAGACAAAAATAATTCCAGGTCAAATGACCAAGCCCTGCGAAAACCCAGACTTTACAACCAAAACAGCACCACCATCAGGACAAGCTATCACACACATGCACCAAAACAACTGTTGTCCATATAATTTAATTTGATGTGTCATTTGAAACACTGGTAAATCAAAGGAATTTACCAATTTGCCAGCAGAGGGAGTTTAGATTGAGTAGAACAAAAACACATTTGAATGTAAAAGTTATAGCACAAAACTTCCTATATTACTGAGCCGATGATGTAAATGACAAACTCTTGGTGCTGTTTTTATTTTGTTATATGTACAAAATACTTGGAATTTTGTCTTACAGGCTCATGACAAATGGAGTCATAGCGAAATACAACATGTACGGAGGGGGACAACGTGACAAACTGCCTTTTAAGGTGACAAAGCTGTGTCATGTGATCAAGTGTAAGAAACTAAGATTGATATAACTGAAATGACTGAATGGGCTTCATTTGCATGTGGCTATCCAGGGCTCAGCTGGGCTACCATAGTCCAGACTGTTAATGCCTACTGGCTTTATTAAGAACCATCAGTGTGGCTCTGAGAAGTGGTTCTTTCATTACTCTTTGAACTCCCAAAACAAAGTGTTCCTGCCATCTATAAGGTGCATTTAACATCTAAATAGGCGCTCTGTAAAAATGTTGAATTTTTTCTTCTGCCCTTTCTCCAGCTGCTGTGAAGAGATGGAACGTGAAGGCCACGGGTGCAGAAATAGAAAGCGTTATCCAGATCCACCTGAAATATGCCCCAGCAAGGAGTGGGGGCAAGGGGCAGACCCCCCTGGACTTTAATTGAATACAACATTTGTTACATTAAACATGTTCATTTTTTATTCAAGTATTCAATATGTAGATAATTCGATACATGTATCTGTTCCTGAATGCTGTCTTTTTTTTTTTTTTTTACCTAAGATTAGTCCGTGTACTACTTGTATTTTACAGTATGGGTGACATCACTCGGATATTTTTAACTTTATCACAGGTGAGTTTATTTACTATCAAAGTTTCAACCAGGTTCACCATTCCTGTGATATTTTAAGTTGGCAAAAGTGAAATTTGCTGTTGTCTACTGGACTTTTGACCTTGATGCAGTTTGAGGAATGTTTGCTGAAATTGAGAAGTTGATTCAAATAGTTGTACCTTAGAACAGTGAGAACTACACATGTATACAGCACAAGAGCTGTGCTTGTCATAGAATTTATGGATGTGGTAATGCCAGTTATGTAGGCACTAGTTGAAACACTCAGTTTAGGTAAACCTGTTTTTAAATGCAATACATTACGTGCGTATTTTGACAAAGGTTGAAATGTCGTCAATTCGACTTTGAAACAATGTAAATTGATGCAGTCTACTAGTCGTCGAAATGACGTCAATCATGAGAACGACGCCAGACAAACTTTCATTTCAGCACCTCTGGTAGACGTTGAATCAAGATGCCTGACCGATGTTGATTATACATGAAATAGACGTCGAAATGGTTGCTGGGAAGGCTGGCTCAATACAGCAATTCAAAATGAATATCAAAGCTGACTAAATACGGCAATTCAAGATGAATATTAGAAGTATAAGGCTTTGAACAGTTACATGAATTTGTCTTCAAAATAAGAGCTTTACATTGCACCCCATTTAGAACTGGGTTCTTAGCGGGGGGCTTTTAATTTGAAAGTAGCGACCGTCCTCAGCTTGCCGACACAACAACAAGCTAACACAACCAAACAGCTACAGAGACCGAGGAGACGCTGCATCTCCTGGATCTCAGCAGCTGTCCAGTTGTTCATCTTAATGTTTGTGGAAGAAGTGATGGACTGACTGCTGTGATCAGCTGTTTCTTGGTTCTAAAACTTCTTGGCTGTGGGTCGCACAACAGTGCAGGTCATCGACACCTCGGCCCATCTCACTCAGAGGCTGGCACATTTCTGCCTCGTTTTTAGATAGCAGGCGAGGTGGAAATAAGTGGACCAAAACAGATCCCCAACCCCGAAAAGCCTCTGTCTAAAACCGCGGACTGAGCCGCCAAAAGGACGGGCAAATTGGCGCTCTGTCTAAAAACGGCTCATGTCTGTTGTCACCCTGCTTTGATTTGCGACGCAGCTGGGAAGTGATGAACATGTCCGGACAAGTTCCTCGGTGCTAGTGCTACTGTGACGTGCCACTGCCAAGTAGTCTACGGGTCATTCAGTGGGCCAAATATAAAATGCTCGCGCATTGAATTGCCACTTCGAATTAATTGCATTAATTTTTATGACGTGTTAATTTGCAGTGTAATTAATTAATCTAATTAATGCGTTAAACTGACAGCAAAATAGTCTTATTTTCTAAAATATTTTTTTATTTCAAGAGGCAAAGTTTTCAAAAGCTTCTGATCTGTAACTTATTTTAAAATGCAACCCAGTTCACTGTTCAGTTCAATGTGAAAATTGACAATATTGTTGAAATATAGAATTGTATTTCATTCTATTTGACAGTCAGTTGTTGACTACAAACAAATGTTGATACAACTAAACCTACTTGTCTCCTTAATTATACTGTGCAGTTTATGGCACAGAACTGTAATGCCAGTTAGACAGTTATGATGGTCTGGTCACTTGAAGATGTTTTCTCTAACTGGTACTCTGACTTGTAATTGAATAACCCTGTGGCCATTGGTTATGGGTTTGCTCGGAAACAACGTAAGTTGAAATAATTTGCAATGTTTAGAAAGACATTTTTTATCATAATATTTAAGCTGCAAGCAACAGTTTTTTTTTTTTTTTGTTGACTGGTCCAAAAAGTGCTTTATTCTTTTTCTTTTAAATTTTAAGTTATTTTATTATCACTGTCTCTCCCTCTGTCTCTCTCTTTCTTTCTCTTTTCCTAGGAAAGTACGGTATTATCTAATTAATACTATGCCACACCCAAAAATGTAGTATAATATTACTATAATAGATGGATAATATTTTTAATCATCATCATTAAAGCACATGAGATGCTTGTAAAGAATCGATGAAGCAGAGTCAGATGGTATAGAGAGGTGTTGGAGACGGGTCAAGCAGCCACAGATAAGCATGGTTTGATTGGCCGCATGCTACATGTACTGCCTTTCCTTGTTAACAGTCTTCTAACAACACCATTAATCTGGCCATCCAAACAAAGAATAAGATGTGAAAAGGCACCAGTGTGATAAACAAAGACTGAGCGCTCCGGAGCGACAGGCTGACTCCAAACAACTGCCCCACATGTACTATATTTGTTTAGTTGGGGATTATTGTTCCTCCTGGTGTCATGTGTTTATACCGAAAGCCATCAAATACATACAATGAGATAACAGGAACAGTTTCAACATTGTTTATATAAATTCAGCCATGGATACCACATCATTTTCATGGCAATTCTTGATAATGGTTGTGTAATCATTAAGACTATAAAATCAACCAGACATAATTCTAAAAGTAAAACAGAAAAATGGATTTGAACATTTACCCCTGCGGGTGGTGTTCAGCTAAAGCCAGGTCCCCTTGTGCAAACTGACACAGCTGATGAAGCAGAGCATGTGAGCGGAGCTGAGCGGCGAGAAATTCCGCTCCCCCGCTTACGTGGGTGTTCGCTGCTTCGCTCCATTGCTCAAAGTTATACCAGACAGCTCCGCTCAAAGACCACTCTACGCTCACCTAAAATCTCATTCAGCTCCAGTAAAACTGCTCCACGCTTGCTCAAATTTAAAAGAGGGAGCAATTCATGAGGTTGCACCTATATGACCTGCCTGCTTGCTTTTCAAAATATTTTACGAACTCCATCTCTCAACGAATGACCTCTGATGTAGGCTAACCCTTGAAGGCACAAGTGAGTCTGTGTGGACTTGTGCATGCCCCAGACTCATGGAGAGCGGTATCGGAAAGAAACTGGAGCGAAATGGAACCATTGCTCTGGCCTTTTGATTAAAACCCGCTCTGTGCTCCGACTATATTTTGCATGCTCCGGTCCCTCCGCACTCCGCCTACATTCCCTGTAATGAAGCCAGCTCCATTGCCTGCCCCATCTGGTGGAAATACTACCAGCGATCAGGCCAGAGTCACTGGGCTCAGCTGTTGAGCCAGAAGTCAGTGTGGCATGAGGCTGGGAGGCAGATGTTAGTGATGAACATCAGTATGCAGGACTTCTCGACTGCGGGACAGTCTGCTGGAGCAAATGTAGGACTTGATTCCAGTCCCAGCTGTTAATCATTCAAAGGTCATATTAACCAGAGACTAAACTGAGGGGCATATTTGGTGCACATCTTAATATTTGGACATTTGGACTTTCTCTGCCTCAGTGAAACCTGGTTAAATGCACTTTTAAATAATGGGGTTATATTATCTTCCTACGAAACTACAAAAAACAATTGCCAAACAACAACAAAGTTTTCATTTTTGACAACTTTAAAATTAATTGGACTGATAAAAAGCAATAAAAAAAAATACTTGTTAATGACGAAATTTGACTTCAACCAAATTGTTAAAAGTGCTATCCGTATTACAAAATCTACCAGAAGTTGACTAAAAAGCATATTTCAAGACTCAGTCCATCTAAAACCTATGGATTATCGTTTATAAAATGTGAGCTTCTGGAGAGTGAACTACAAAACATGCTTTGGGATAAAGTTAAAGATAAGGATGATGTACATACTTATTTGAACAACAAGAAATATTCCTATGGCAATAGGAGTCCCACAGGACTTTGTTCTTGGTCCGCTCCATTTTAGTTTTAATATAAATGACTTACCACAGTCATGTCTTGGAGCAGGTATTCAGATTTATGCAGATGACAGATGCAGATATATATATGTATCTGGTAAAAGTACTCCGTGAGTCAGTGTGAGTTTCTACACAGCCATCTTATTTCTAACAGTGACTGATATTAGATTCCCATCTTAATTTTGAGAAGTATGTTATAATGTGATGTGCTCCCAGGACTGTGTGTGACAGAGACGGCTCAGCAGAAGACTATAACAGACTGTGTCAAAAGCAGCAGTGAGACTGAGGAGTATAAGTACATATGTTGAGGTAACCAGAGTCAGGTCATTGATAACAGGGCAGTCTCTGTGCTGTGTTTTGCCATGACACAGACTGAAATCTTCCCAAAGTTCATAGTAGGTGTTCTTTACCCTTACAGTGTCAAAAACAAAATAATTAGCTTGGCGATAAACAGAGAGGAATGTGAACTTAATTATGTGCAGTTTGAAAATGTTCACTTATTGGGAGTGGGGACAGTTCACTAAGTAGCACATTGTGAAACAGAAGGGGGAGCTCTTGAGGCAATATGTCACCACGGTAAGCTTGTGAACTTCATAGAAAGTCAATGAGTATCTACTCCCACAGGAAACCATTCATTTTAAAATTCTGAAGAAAAAAAAAAATGAATATAAAATCAAGCGTTAGAGGTTTCATTTCAGCTATGGAACCATGTTTCTATCTGCAATTTTAACACATTTTATCTCCATTCAAGACTAGTAGTGTCAAAAAGGACGATGAAGAAGATAGAATAATAAATATTTTGGTGTAAAATAGTAAGACACACCAATAAAGAGTGTCAGAAAAAAAAAACAGCAATGGAGGAGATAAGAATCTTAATTTTCTGAAGAAAGCATAACATAAACAGAAGACCTACTTAAAATGTCAAGAGGGGATACATGACATCACATTTAGTCATTCAAGTTTAGCACAAAAGAGGGACAACATTTGACTGAGATGCAATGAGTCACAACTAATTTGTTCAAAAATATTCTTTTTTAACACAACAAGTTATTAACCTCTTAGACCTATTATTTCAGTCCCAGAGATGGATCGATTAAAACTTACAGACTCATACCACTATGAGTAAGTGGGGATTGATTGGTTTTCTTAACAGATGCAAAAGGCTCATTATCCTCCAATAGTCTGGGTTTTATAGGGGTTAAGTGTATCCCCCCCTAAATTTAGCTTGACAATGTCAAATGAACCGACTAACCTGGGCTTGGTAGAGTCCACCTGGGTCTCGAGGGGTGACTCCAACGAAGGAGGTGCGATTGGCAGGGGGGGTCCCAGGGGCTGAGTATGCTGAGGGTGTTTGCGTAAACAACATCAGTCTCATAATCTTTATTATAATTCCATGTTATTTGTAAAGTTACATGAGGAAATACTTTTAACAAAATCTGTCAACATCTGTTGATACAACAATGGAGCTGCAAAAGCCGATAGCATCAAATCTCCTGGCTCCTGGCAAAGTTCCTAGCTGTGTCATGAAGACCACATTAGCCTAAATGTAATTAGCTCCAATCTGCCATTTTATGCTTGTTTCTGCACTCAGTTAATTATTTGAGCGGGTTGCCATGCATTCTTTACATCACACTCAGCTCCAACTATCACTGATTTTGGTGAAACCAAATTACATTTTATGCAAAACAATGTCCTGCAGTTTTCCCTCTAAAGGCCTCCAGCTGCTCTACCGCATCTATCAGTAATTTATGGAGTTTCCTGAAAGCAATTTGTTAACTGCTGTGAAGTGTGGCTGCAAGATAGTTCACTCTGAAAGCCTGGCGAACTCTGCTCGGAGCATGGCCAGACCGTGTATTTTCAGATGGGGGCCAAGATGTGCACCAGAAGTGGAGCCATGAGAGCGGGCAGTGGAACCGGACTCTGCAGCCTCTACGAACATCATGACAGAGGTGAAGAGACCGAAGAGGAGGAAACTAAGAAGAGAAATAGAGACAGCGACCGACCAAGAAGCGGCACAAGAGACCAAAGAGGACATTGGTGTTGGAAGCGAATAAGAGAAATGAAGATAGTAACGGAGCAAAGGGCAAGTGACAGTCTCAGACTGCCTATTTTAGTCCTCTTGCACAGCTTTGCCAAATAAACGACAGTACGACAGACTGAGAGCTTGTTAAGTTGCTGTTAAATAGTAAATAACATTAGCTGGCTTGCTAAATTAAGTGTCTCGTGTTGTTGCACTTGCTTGATGTTTGCTGTGTTGGCAAAGTTGTCTGTAATGTTTTCAATAAAACATCTGAGAAAACTCTCTGTCAACCAGCTCAGCCATATTTAATGTATTTTAACAACAGGTCCGATATGTACTTCTTCTACACAGCTTACTTCTGTGTATGTCTATGCAATGTAACTGTGCAACACCAGTAGAACTCGGGACTAGGCTGCCACCTAGTGGATGGAAGGGCCACTGGGTCCTATCACCACATCCCCCCTTTCTTTAGAAGTTAACTTTACAAACCTATTATTTATCCAGTATTCAGACTGCTAAACCAGAATCTAACATGAACAACTTGATCCTGCCAAACACATTGTTAACAATCAACAAACAAGACATTTTCCCTTCTAACAGTACAGTTAGTTTCTTGATCAAAGGTTTAGTCTGTCAGGTGCAGTAACACGTCATGCAGACCATCTAAGCACAGGTGATGTATTGGCCTGCTCAGCTGATACACTGCTATCTGTAGCAGAAGGTGGTGGGTCAGCTGATGTGGCAACAACTCCTTCACCACGCTGTTGCAGTATCTCTTGTGTTTTCAGCAAACTCCTACGATTCCTCCGCAGGATCTGTCCATCCTCTGTTTGAATGCAGTATGGTCTTGGACTGACTTCCTCAAGCACAGTAACTTTTTTGCTCCAGAGGTTGGAATCCTCCACTCTCACTGTGTCATGTCTCGTCAGTGGAACCAGACTTCTTGAGGACCTGTTGGAGATTTACAATGTTCCAATGGTGAGGTTCTGTAAACTAAAAGAGCCAGATAGGGTTCTGAGCCACTGTCTTGTGCCTTCTTGAGTAATTGTTTGACTATGTGCACTCCTTTTTCCGTTCTTATTAGACTGGGTGAAAATGGGGCTTGAAGTCCCATGTCTGAAATCATTTTCCGCAGCAAAGTCCTCAAACTCCTTGCAACTAGAGTAAGGTCCATTGTCACTGTACACAATCTGAGGAATTCCATGTCTGTCAAATATATGCTTCATGTGTCTGATAACACATGTAGCAGACATGCTGGGATGCAGCGCCATCTCTGGATAGTTTGATAGATAGTAAATCACCAGCAGGTATTTTTTTCCATTCCATTCCAACTTTCTACCACAGTTCTTCTGGCAAGTCTGTTATTATCATGGGCTCTTTTGGTCGTTTTGCCTGGTGTCTTAGGCAAGTTTCACAACTTGAGACCATTCTGTCAATGTCTGTATTCATCCCTGGGCAGTACATGGCTGTTCTTGCCCACCTCTTGCATTTTTCCATGCCTAGATGCCCTTCATGCAGTCTTTTTAGCATCTCTGGTTGCATTGCCAGTGGAATGACAACTCTGGCCTTTCTGAGCAGAATTCCATTGATGACACTCAGCTCCGCTCTGATGTTATAGTACTGTTGACAGCTTCATCATCAGCCTTCGGACGCATGGCGACATCTCACTGAGGTTTTTCTTTATTATGGCAATTAATGGCTTATGGTCCGTCTCTGCCACAAATGTTGGTGGATCATATACGTAGCTGTGGAACTTCTCAAAGCCATACACAAGTTCTAAACAGTCTCTCAATTTGAGCGTATCGACATTCAGCTGTAGTCATCGTTCTTGAGGCATGGGCCACTGGCCTCCAATGCTCTCCCTCAGCTTGCAGTAACACCACACCAATCCCAATTTTTGAAGAGTCTGTGGGTATTTTTGTCTTTTTAGATGGGTCATACTACACCAACACTGGCTCTGTAGTGAGTGTAGTTCAGCTGTGACCACTCCTTTTCATGACTGTCAGACCACTTAAATTCACATCCATCATGCAACAACTGCCTCAGGTGCACTGTTTTTGAAGACAGGTTAGGGATGAATTTGCCGATGAAGTTTATCATACCCAGTGCTCTCAACACACCTTTTTTATCCTCGGGGCGTGGCATCTCCATATTGCTTTCACCTTCCCTTTGTCTGGCTCAACACCTGCTCCAGACAGCTTGTCTTCCAGAAAGGTGATAGCTCTGTTCAGCTTTAGTCCATATTTCTGGATCCACTGCAGTACTTCCATGAGCCTTTCATCATGCTGCTCGAGGGTGGAACCCCAAAGCACAAAGTCATCTACGTACACCCGGACCCTGTTAATGCCCTCTGTGATGGGCTCCATAGTCCTGTGAAAGACCTTGGGAGCAGAGGAGATTCCAAAAGGCATCCTCTGAAAGGAGTAACGGCCAAAAGGTGTATTGAATGTGCAGTATTTAGTGCTGTCTTCATGTAGCTTTAGTTGCCAGAATCCCTGTGATGCATCCAGTTTACTGAAAAACCTTGCGCCTGTCATTTCACTTGTGATCTCATCCCTGGTTGGAATCTGGTAGTGCGCCCTCTTTACGTTCTCATTGAAATCTTTCGGATCCATGCACACACGTGAACCACCAGTCACTCTCAGTGACGTCATTCGGTTGAGTTCCTGCTCTTTCGACTCTTACTTTAAGTCTGTATGTGCCTGTAGTATGAATAGGCTAACAATTGTGAGCTGTGAGCAGCTTGCGATTTGGGTGAATATGTGGTCTTATTTTCATGGCCTTGATGTCATGCTCATTCACCAGGTAAGGCTTTGCCCCCGTGTCTATTCTGAAAGTGACAACAGTTCCATTTACATGCAGTGCCTCTACCCATGGGTCCTGCTCCACTCTGTGTAAGTCTGTGACTTATCCATCTTTGATTCCTCCTGTGTCATCATGCCTATAAACAATGTATCACAGAGAGCAGTTTCTTCCACCGTCTGTATATGTTCACTCTGGCTCTTTTTACCTGCTTTGCAAAATGATTTAGTCCTTTACACTTGTTGCAGACTTTTCCATTTGCCGGGCATTGTTTTACTGAATGTCTGGTGCCACACCTTTTACAGTCAGAAGTCTCTGTGCCCTTTTGCCATTTAGCATAAGCTGCTCTCGGTTTCTGTGTCAAGGTTGACACTACAGCTACTGCTGCGCTCTGTGCATCCCTCACCGTTACACTGAATGTTTTAGCATGTTGCTGGGCTAGTTCACTAGTGTGGCAAACTTTCACAGCACCAGCAAGAGTTAACTCAGTCTCTCCCAACAACCTTGGACTTTTATGTCCTTAATCCCAAACACAATCTGATCACGAAGCATCGAATCCTGTAGCACTCCAAAGTTACAAGTTCGAGCTTTCAGCTTTAAGTCCATCAAGAAAACATCAAAGCTCTCTGCAGGCTGTTGAACGCTTGACCGAAGCACGTACCATTCAAAAGTCTCATTTTTCTTAGGCAAACAGTCTTCATCAAAGCTCTGTACAACTCTGTCGAACTTATCCTTATCCTCACCCTCCGTGTACACAAAAGTGTTGTACACTTCCACAACCTGAGGTCCTGCGACAGTAAGAAGCAGTGCTATCTTCCAACATCTGGTTTAGCATCTAGCCCGAGGGCCTGCAGGTACAGCACGAAACGCTGCTTGAAAGTTCGCCATTTACATTGACATTCCTGGACCAATTCACAGCGTCACAACTGCACACTTTCCATGACTCCTGCAACTGGTCCACTCCTGGTACCATGTAATGTTTTCAATAAAACATCTGAGAAAAAAACTCGGCCAGCTCAGCCATTTAATGTATTTTAACAAGAGGTCCGATACATACTTATTCTACACCACTTACTTCTGTGTATGTCTATGCAATGTAACTGTGCAACACAAGTAGAACTCAGGACTAGGCTATCCGCCTAGTGGATGGAAGAGCTAATGGCTCCTATCAGCACATTGTCAACTTACTAGTTTTTGACCATTAGGCAAACCAACCTGTTTTGACAGGATGTGTAAGTAGCATATCAAAGTCATACATTCATACAAATCATGTAAAATATGAATTACTACACAATGTTGCTTTACAACAGATAAGGTGATTATTATTGGATTTTAATATGTATGTGTGCACCCACAACAACTTCAGCCTTGGGGCTGCATATATCTCATTCCTAGGATCAACTGGACTCAGAGTCAGTGTGTACATAAACCCACTCACTCTTTCAAGTATCCCTTCAACCTTGCTTTTGAGTATTGCATTGAAATGAAAATGGTAAAAGTCTTTCTACAGAATCCTCTTTGATTGGACCAACACTTAATGACTTTTGAATTGCTATTACTAGCCTGCACGCCACAGGACAAAAAAAACCAACACAATATGTCTATCCCATAGTGATGTCGCTACAAGTTTTTTTTGGCCTTTATGGATAGCACAGCTGAATATATAACAGGAAACAGGGTGAGAGAGAGAGGGAGTGACATGCAGTGAATTGTCCCCTGGCCAGGACTCAAACCCGGGGCCACTGCAGTGAGGACAAGGCCTCTGCACATGGGACGCCTGCTCTACCAACTGAGCTAAACAGCTCCCAGTGATGGAGCTACATTTAAGGAAGTGATTCAATCAGCCTTTAATTCAATGCCATGCCTCAATACAATAGAGGACTCCAAAATGACTTAGTCTCTACCAAATGATTGTCTCATTGATAGTGCTGCAAGCTCGCTGCAAATGTCACTCAATCATAATGCCTCTCGAAAAAATCCAAATTGTGTCTCTTGGACCACATCCCAAATAGGCTGCTTAAAGAAATTATACCCGCAATTAGACCTCTGACCATACTAGATACTGTAAAATACCAAATAATAGCCGGGGCGTTTATTTGTTTTAATCACTTAACAGACCAGGCGTTTATTTGGGACCAGGCGGCAATTTGGGACAGGCGTTTAATTCCTTCCTCTCAAAAATCCGAGATGAAAATGTCACAACCTTCGCCAGCTTCTCGGTTAATTCTCTGGCATCCTACTGGGCAGTAGTTGTACGTCCTCTGCAAGTGAAGTTGTTGCAGCGGAGGAAATGATTCAGCCGACCAGCACTCACAGCAAACTCCTCATCTCTGCTGTCACTCATGGTGGCGCACATTTGTTTCTCCATGGCCCTGATCATTTTACGGGACACTCTCTCGTGGTGTGCCCGTTTGCTCATAAGCCAACCCTGCATGTTTATCTCAAGCTCCTCACTAGCCTTCTTCCTCCCTCCACCAGGCAGCCTGGCCCTGTTGCTGTCCTCCTCGGACAGACGCTGAAGCTCAGTTTGATTTTTTCGCCAATCTCTCACTCTCTTGGGGTCAACAGAGAAACGTCTAGCGGCTGCTTCTCCCGAACTTTCCTCTGCCGCCCCGTCCGATCTACCGTCTCTACCCCCCCGATGACGGTGCGCTGCTACACTAAGACTTTCTGGGGAGAACCCTGCATGTCATACTTTTTTTTTTGCTACACTGGAGCCATGGTTATCATCAATGTGATATTGACTGACAGAAAGCAAGCACAATACGTGAAAAAGGTAGAGAAGTAAAATGTCACATCACGTCTTCTTCCTTGATTTTTAGAAAAAATAAATAAATTAGACCCAACATTTATCAGGAACTGCCGGTTATTTACCAAAATATACACCAGCACCCGCCGTTTAAAGGGGACACGGCGGTTAATTGAAACCTGGCTATAATTTGGTAATTTACAGTATGATCAATTTGATACTTTCAACAGTCTTTATACCATAGATCTTTAAAGTAGCTGTAATTAAACAGTTTCCTAACTCTAACCCTAATCTTGATGGTGATCTTGGTCTTGATGTTAGCAAACTATAGACATGTTTCTAATCTTTGTTTCTGTCTGACATCCTTGAGAAAGTAGTCACTAGTTATGTGACTTTATACGTAACATTAGTTTGAGGGTTTCAAGTCAGGTTTTAGAGTGCGTCATAGCACAGAGACAGCTTTTCTGAAAGTCCCAGATTTCTAGTTTAACAGCTTTTGATTACATCAGATGAAGGACTTTTCTCTCTACTTGTTTTGTTAGATTTAAGATTTGAGAATCCACAAGGTTTGTTTACTTCAGTGTCAAGTGATAAGTGATGTTGTGTGATTTTTGGTCGATCATTTCCGAATAGGAAAGTATTAGATACATTTATGTTTGATGACTGGTATTCAATAATTGATCTGAGCATTTGGATTAATATAAGGATACTTGATTTGTTTGCCCTTTTTTGTCTCTGTCTCTCTCTTTTTCCTTGCCTCTTTTGCATTCTTTCTCTCTTTTCTTTATTATATTACTGCCTTGAGACGTGTCAGTTTTGCCCTAGTTTGTTTCTGTTGAACAATTTTTCACTCAGATAAGGGATCGATTTAAGGGGAGGGGTTTAGGTGAACATCCCATATTCACAGACTGTGTTTTCACAGTCACAGTTATTTTTAGGGTGGGTGGGTAGTGATTTTGTTTTTTTAGGGACTCTTTTCTTGGAGGAGAACAGGGTTGGGAACAAGAGGAGAAAGGGGGACATGGTAGAGATGAACATGGGACTGGGCCTGACCTTATTTCTCTTTATTAAACAATTATATTTTGGTCATTGAGCAAACTTTGGTAGCCCTGCTGTTACTTCTACATATCCATGACTAGCATCTCACTACTATCTTGGAATGGGCGAGGCCTAAACATCCCTCTAAAACAAATAATAATTTACTATGAAGGAAAAAAAGTAGAGGTGGCTTTTTTGCAAGAAGCATTTATTTGAAAAAGATGTGCTAGATTGCAAAATACATTTTACCATGTTACTGCATCTTCTTCAGACATAAACAAAGAAAAAAGGTGTAATAATCCTTGTCAAATGCACTTTTCAATGTACAGATTTGGGAGCGATACAGAAGAGAGACTTGTTTTTAGGAAAACATTAATTAATGGGTCCAAAACAACATTTCTCTTGGTATATGCACCAAATGTTTTTGATACTGAATTCTATGAATACCATGCTCGAACTAGCTGAAGATTCTCTTATAATGGGGTGAATTTAATGCAGACACACTCTTTGGACAGAACTAGGATAACTGAATCAAGAGAACAACATCTAGCTTGTAACGCATTACGGAAATGGGCTAGCAAATGTTTGGTTGTGGATGTCTGGCCAATGTCACACCCCCCAGTGAGAGAATTTACCTGTTTCTCTCCGCGACATCAGTCTCTCTTGCGTATTGACTACATGTTTGTTTCTACCCAGCTGTGCGCTAACATTTCAGACCTCAAATTACTTGCCATGTCTCTCTCAGATCACAGAGCAGTGACAGGTAAAATAACCATTATCTCTACCCCAAAATGTGCAGCACGTTGTCACTTTACAATAGGGTTCACTTCCAATCTAAACAAATCTAGACTGCAGCATTTTCAGAAATTTGAAAAAGACGTCTCTGAGGTAGAAAACATAATGGCCCTGAATGTTAAACCTGAGCTGGTGCTTAAGAGGGAGTTACTCACTAAAGACTTGAATCATATACTTACACAAAAAGCAGATTATTATCTACAAGGTACACAACCAAGTCGCTTGCTGGCATTACAACTTAAAACCAACGAAAGACTAGCAAATATAACCTCTATTAAATCTATAATTGGACAATTATGTACAGACCCAATTGAAATCACTGATAACTGTATGGCCTTTTTTAAACCCACTATAGCTCCCACAACTCTCTTAGGAGGATCACATTGATCTTGTGCTCCTCTATCTCTTCCTAAACTCCATAAAGCTCTCCTGTAAATGAATAAAGGCAAACAGGCTTGGACGGGTTACCCCTCGAGGTCTATTCAGCATTCTGGCCCCAGGTAGGAGCTCTCTTACTTGATATGATTCTCTTTGCTATATCTAAAGGGTTGTTCTGTAAAAATAACAACACAGCCCTTATCTTGCTTCTCTAAAAAAAAGTCAAGGATCCACAGGATTGCTCAAATTATCCACAATTTTCACTACAAAATACTGATATCAAGCTTTATGCCAAAGCACTAGCTTCTTGATTGAATCTCCATAGAATCATCTCATAGATGAGGATCAGACAAGCTACATCAAAAACTGCCTTGCCTCTGACAATGTAAGCCGTCTTCATCATAACATTGAGATTTCCAATAACAGAGATTCTTCAACAGCTATCCTTTCTCTTGATGTAGAAAAGGCTTTTGATCACCTTGGTAGGCATTTTCTATGGTCAGTACTACACTGAGCTTTGGGCTTTGGTACTCATTTTATCACTATGATTCAAGTTCGTTAATCAAATCCCACTGCTATGGTACTGACAGGGAACATCTGTTCTAAACAGTTCCATATTTCTCGTAGCTCTTGCCTCTCTCTTCCTTACTAAATGCCATCTATCTGGAACCTGTGGCCCAGCCTGTCTGATAATCAGTTAGTCATGCACATATCAATATACATAACACCCAACACCTTATCTCTCTATGTGCCAATGAAATATTGCTTTTTTTATTTAAGATGACTCTCTGTCTCTTCCTCATCATATTCAATGGTTTTAGTCAAATCTCAGGATATAAAGTTAACTGGAGTAAATCAGCTTTACTCCCTCTCAAGCTTCAACAAGACAGTTGACCACAATACCCAATATTGATCCAAAACTTCAAATATGTAGGAGTATCAATCCTCCCTTCGATCTCAAAAAACTGTAAGGTTCTTGAGACAGATGGAAGCAGACTTACAAAGATGGAATACTCTTCCAATATCATTCTCAGGGTCCCAAACTTCCAGTGGCATCACTGGTCTTTTCTAATGCACCCCAGCTCCATATGGTTGAATCCTGCTTCTCAGATGTCTTGGTGGCCAGTGGAAAACCTTACACTCAAACACTCACAAGAAAAATTGGGCTCAATTTTAACCAAAGCAACCTCTACCTGGCATCATGCTGAAAAGCACTGCAACATTCTGACCAACCTTACCTCCACTCTCCCATTTTCAATAATAATAATCTCCAACTGGGAAATCAACCAATCTAATTTTCTCAATTGAGTAGTAAAAGGATGCACACTCCTGGTGACATCTATGGTACTCATGATGGAATGGTGTGTCTTGGAAAATACCTCTCCCCATACATGCATTTCACAGGGCTCTGACCAGCCCCAGTGGACTGGCCTCAAAACTATATATTTTATCTTGAATAAGGCCTCTTGTATGCCACTAACCATTCTTTGACCGTGGAAGACAGACCTCTCTCCAAATAGCTCCAACCTAAACCTGGACATACAACTATCTTCCAGGAACCCCAACCACCAAGTTATCAATTTCAATGTCATGCATTGAACATATTTCAGTTCAGTTCTGAAAAATGGTTGCAGAGACACTATCTAAAATACTTGGCAAAACACTTCCTTATTCACTGGAAGTTAGTGACAACTCCAACATTTCTGTTTTCACTTGCTATTCGTGTTGTTGTTTGCTTTGTTATTATTATTATTATTATTATTATTATTATTATTATTATTATTATTATTATTATTATTATTATTATTATTATTATTATCATTATTATTATTATTATTATTATTTGTTTTCCCTTTCTCCCTATAGCTACTTGCTAATTCTATATTGTAAGGACATGTGAGATTACTTTGTCTAAACCTTTTTAATGATTCTTCAATTTGTAATCTCACCCAGCATATTTATGTTTAAAAATCAATAAAAGAATTGATCATTAAAACAAGAATCCACAAGGTTTTGTGCTTGGACCAATACAATTCATCTTACATATGCTTCCTTTAGGTAATATTAGTAGGAAACACTGCATACATGGTACTTGTTATGCAGATGATACCCATTAATACTTGGAAAATACTTGAATCAATGAAGCCAGATGATGCAGATCAGTTAAGAAAACCTCACACATATCTTGAGCTCATGCAATACCCCAACCCAGCAGAACATGGATGCAGGGCTTCTTGTGGTTCCTTCCTCTCCAGTGGAACCATATTCTAGTCTTGATCCAGAGGGCAGATACCCTCTCTGCATGTAAGAGTAGGGGTCAATCTTGACCATATGTGTGATTGTTTACGATATTTATTTTAACTTATAACTTATTCTGCTGACACCCATTGTTATTAATTAATTAACTAGACAAATTGCATTTCCTGCAAAAATACAGTGTGAATGCTGAAGGGAAATCTGCTGAATGTACTGCTGAAAAGCTGAAAAAGCTGAAAAGCTAAAGGCAGAAAGAGCATAAAAAGCTGAACACGTTGATAGGTGAACAGTTTCTGTAGCTGAACATGAAGCTAAATGTATAAAGAAGCTCAAAAGGCAGAGAGATGAATATTTTCAAAAGATGGAAAGACAGAAAAGCTGAAAAGGGCTGAAAGAGTTTAAAAAGTTGAACATTTTCAAAGCTGAACATGAAGCGGAATGTTTAAAGGAGTTGAAAAGGCAGAAAGATGAACATCTGAAAAGGCTAAAAAGGTGTTGAGCAAGAGGGCCGAAAGAGCTTGAAAAGGAGAAAAAAGACAGAAAAGGCCGAAAAGTTGTAGAATAAGAGGGCAGAAAGAGCTTAAAAAGGTGAAAAAGACTGTAAAAATGGAAAGTTAAAGGCAGAAAGAGCTTTAAAAGTTGAACATATTGATAGCTGAACAGTTTCTGTAGCGGAACATGAAGCAAAATGTATAAAAAAGCGGCAAAGGTACAAAGATGAATATTTTTAAAAGATGAAAAGGCAGATAAGCTGAGGAGGGCTGAAAGAGTTTAAAAAGTTGAACATTTTCATATCTGAACATGAAGCAGAATGTCTGAAGGAGTTGAAAAGGCAGAAAGATGAATATCTGAAAAGGCTAAAAAGGTCTAGAGCAAGAGGGCAGAAAGAGGTTAAAAATGTGAAAAAAACACTAGAACGGTGGACAGTTAAAAGCAGAATGAACTTAAAAAGGTGAAAAAACACTGAATCGGTTGAAAGTTAAAGGCAGAAATAGCTTAAATGGCTGCATCATCTATGTATGTGTGTTTCATATACTGATGTTGACAAGTGGATACTGTCGAGACAGAAACAAAAGCGATATACAGAATTGTTAGGACCAAATGCACAACCTTATGGAACGAGACTAGCTGTTCAACTGTGGCTATAGAGACTGTTGATGATGTTGTCACAAGGAAGCTGCTAATCCCTTGCACTATGAGATGGAACTTGTTTTATGATGCCTTGCTCGCATCTGTGAGATCCCTATAGTCAAACTGAATGCCATGTCCTCCAAGTTCGGGTTGAAAGCCATCACAGAACAGGAGCATCAGTTCCTGAGGGAGTATTGTATGGTAATGAAGCCACTAACAGTAGCTGTAGATATTCTTCAGGGAGAAGACAACTGTTTCCATGGACCCTGGACCTTAAGAGTGGTCTGCAAATCCTCGGTGAGCTTCTATTTGGTGAGCTAATATTTATCTTTAACTACATTAAATACATCCATGCATATTGAAAAAAACATAATGTAAATAGTTTGTATAAAAGCTTGACACCACACGTTGTCTTTGACAGAAACAGTTGAGTTTGGTAGCTCCATCAGAGAGGATTACACAGAGAGGAGAGAGCTCCAGCTGCAGTCAGGTGACAGAGAGAGTGATACGGGAGGGACGGAGTCAGGCTACCATTGAGAGAGACAGGGTTTCCACAGAGTTTTAAAAATCTCAATTTTAGGCTTTAATAAGTCGTAAATTCATCCATATTTTGCATGTAGGTCTTAAATTACATTTAGTTAGGTCTTAAATATGTTCTTTCATTTGTCGCTTCCGTCATCACCTTTTTTGTTTTGAGGAAATGTGTTGGTGAGTTTCACAGTCAGCTCCGTGTGCTCTTCTGTCTTAAGCATCAGGAACGTAAGTGGCATTTTGCCAGCAGCGCGGTTGTAATTTATTGGCGTACAACTTCGTCATTTCCAGAAAGACTTCAACAGCGAAATCTGCCAGAGAACCTTCAGATTGGGCACACTCAGTGTGAGAGTGCAGGTGTCAATAAGAAAAACACCAGTTAGCTTCTAAAAGTCTCAAGCGAAGTCAAATAATCACACACTTATGTACGGCTTTGTCACCAGTTCCCGGTCCAAGTTTATCCAGTTCTGCTTGACCTGATTTTGAACACTGTGTGTGTGTGTGTGTGTGTGTGTGTGTGTGTGTGTGTGTGTGTGTGCATGTGTGTGTGCACGAGCGTTATTATAGTTAACAAAAATGAAATTCCTACATAAAAACTGAACTTAAACTACTTAAATCACTTGTTACACTAATGAAAACTAAACTGAAATAAAACAAAAACAAACAAACTGAAAAACTAAATTAAAATAAAAACTAATGAAACATTTAAAACTATAATAACTCACTCAATTCTTCATTGTCTGAGCTGCTCTGTGAATGGCAATAAATGTGGTTATTTTTAAATTAATCTGGGACCGCATTTACTTTTTCATACTTCGTGTAGGTTTTAAATTAAGTTCAAAATGGTCTTTAAAAGGTCATAAAATGTCTTAAATTTGAATTGTTCAAACCTGCAGAAACCCTGGAGAGAAGCGAGAGAGACAGAGTCACAGTGGAGCAGGAGGGGCCCGCTGCCCCGAATGAGCCGGATGGATCAGAGACTGATCACACATTTAATTTCAGCCAGAGCAGAGGAAGAGCAGAGGAGAAGAACAGGAGAGAAAGAGCAGAGAAGAGGAAGAGGAAGAGTAAAGGAGAGATCAGGGTGCAGGGGGCCCATTTAAGATTAGCAAATGTATCCCTATACTTGGGAGTTTGTTCCACCACTAAGGTGCCAAAACAGAGAACAGAAGCAACTTTGCCGAGCAGGCTTTATTTGCTCTCAGTGATGGCGGTACCAGCCGGCCAGCTGATGTAGATGAGCGAAGTGCTCTTGCTGGGGCGTGTGGTCTGACCAGTGTTTGGAGGTAAACTGGTGCAGTTCCGTTGATGGCCTTGAAGCCTTGGGTAGATTGTAAACTAGGCGTGCTGCAGAATTCTGAATATGCTGCAACAGTTTAGTTGCAGAGGCTGAGAGTCCAGCCAAGAGGGAGTTGCAGTGGTCCATGACCAATGCTTGGACCAGGAGTTGCATTGCGTCCTTTGTGAGGAAAGACCAGATCCGGATGTTGTAGAGGGCAAATCTGCAGGATCGGGCCACAGCAGTGATGCTGGGGGTGAAGGACAGTCTGTCATCGAGGATTATGCCCACATTGCGAGTCACAATGTGGGTGTTGGAGAAGGATGGGGGGAAAAGAGAGGAAGAGTTGGGTGTCATCAACATTAACAGTGGTAAGAGAATCCATGAGTGATTGCAGAGTCTAGTGAACTGTATAGTGAAAACAGAAGTGGTCCTAATACTGAGCTTTGAGGGACACCAGTTTCCAGAAAGCAGGGTTTGGACAAGGAGCCGTTCCATGTGACCTGAAAGGTGCAGTTTGTCAGGTATTATGTGAACCAGGTTAGAGCAGAGTCAACAAAGCCAAGTTCAGCCAGAGAGGAGGATTTGGTAGTTGACTATGTCAAACATGCAGGATAGGTTGAGAAAAAAAAAAAAAAATGACAAAGATGGTGGTGGCCTGTCTGGCTGCAGCTACACTGGATCATGATAGTTTAATAAATTCTTATCAAAATCTGCCACCTAGGATGCCAAAAAACTGCAAAAATCTTTACAAATTAATATATGATCGTCATCTCTTGCAAGAATTAAGATCATCCAGTCACTTGGGCTTAGTAGACTCCACTACTTGGGAGTGTTTACATAGCCTTGGAGTGCTACGTTGACAAGACCAAGTTGCTATGGATGCTCCTGGCATCACAAGCCGACAGAGGAGCAGACAGGAGCAGTGTGACCAAGCGCTTCGCCGACAAGACCCAGTTGCAATGGACGCTCCTAGCATCACAAGCCGACAGACGAACAAGCTGAAGAGGTGTCACCGCAGATGGAAGCGCGGTTGTCGAGCGGGGCTAATAGCTAAGCTAAAGGCAAATTTGTGGAGAATGCCACTTCTCTCCATCCTACTTTCCAACGTCTGCTCCTTGAGAACAAACTGGACTACCTTAAACTGGACTTTACAACTAAACGAGAGGTGAGAGATTGCTACGGCATAATTCTCAATGAAACATGGCTAAAACCATCCGTCCCAGATGATGCAGTTAGCATAGAGGGGCTAACAACATTCTAGTCTGATAGAAGCAGCTCTCTCACCGGTAAATCCCAGGGCAGCGGTGTTTGCATATACACCAACAACAACTGGTGCAACAACGGGAAGCTGGTCTCAAGTTACGACTCCCCTGATGTTGAACGATTGACTGTCAAATGCAGACCTTTCTATCTACCCTGGGAATTTACTGTTATCATCTTCACAGCAGTGTACATTCCCCCCAGTGCTAACACAAGAGAAGCCCTGAATGTTCTGTATCGCTCAATCAGTGAACTGCAATCTACATCAAAAAGGCATTCAGAGCTGCACTCCACTCCCACTTTGGCTCCTCAGACAATCTCTTTGTGATGCTAATCCCTGCATACAAGCCCCGGCTTATCAGGAAAAAACCCACAGTAGCCATTTTTATACCGGGCAGCAAGCCGCTGTGGTTTTTGTAGCAAGGTTCACGGATTTAGACAGAAGGCGGCAAATTAGGGGTCTCTTTTGGTCCACCAGTTTGACGCCTCAGAAGGTACACTTATTGCCACCTCCAATGCTATGTAAATCCCAGCTGTCGATGTGCCTGTGGGAGATGGGCAGAGGTGTCGATGACCTGCACGGTTGTGCGACCCACAGCCAGGAGTTTTTCCAACACTTCATCCGCAGACTTCAAGATGAGCAACTGGAAAGCCGCTGAGATCCAGGGGATGCAGCGTCTCCTCGGTCTCTGTAGCTATCTTCGATGTCCGCTTGTTGTTATAGAGGCAAGCTACTAACAATCGCTACTTTCAAATTACATGCCCCCCACTAAGAACCCAGTTCTAAACTCCAGTGGGGTGCAACGTAAAGCTCTTATATTGTAGACAAATGAAATGAAATGAAATGAACCTTCATTGTTCACGGCCAACTTCGTGCTACACGTCACGTCACATGTTTACGCCTACCCCAGTGATGGCCAAGTGGTGGCTTTTTGGAAAAGAAGGAATATTACACCTTCCTTTTAGATAGACAAGGTGGCACATTGCAGCCTTTACCTTGCTGCAAATGTGCCACCTTTTTATCTAAAAGGGGCTAGTGAGGCAGGTGAGGGTTTGGCCTGCAGGAGCCATAGCAGCATTAGAGAACTGCTTTGAGTGTACTGACTGGGACATGTTCAAGGCAGCTGCTACTTACAATCGTCACACTCAGGTGGGGGAGTATGCTGAGTCTGTGTCTGCATACAATCAGAAGTGCATGGAGGACATTTGTGTGATAAAAAACATCACCACACGGGCCAATGAGAAACCCTGTATGGACAGTGAGGTACGTGCAATGATGAAAGCACGCAATGTCACTTTTTTTTTTTTTTTAAGTATTTTTTTTGGCCTTTTTGACAGTACAGCTGAAGAGTTTGGACAGGAAACAGGGTAAGAGACGGGGAGTGACACGCAGCAAAGGGACCTGGGCCGGGAGTCGAACCCGGGTCCGCTGCAGAGCCTCGGCACATGGGTCGCGCGCGCTACCGACTGAGCTATGCAGCGCCCAAGGTCACTTTTAAATCTGGTGACGTGATGGCACTTAGAACATCTAGAGCCAACCTGAACCGTGCCACAAGAATTGCAAAGCGTGCTCAAAAAGCACAGAACTTCTTCCATGACCCCACTAACACCAGACGAATGTGGCAGGCTATCCAAGTCATCACAGACTATAAACCTACTCCTCCCTCCCCGTGACAATAGACAACAACTTTCTAAATGAGCTAAATAACCACTTTGGGAGGTTTGACACCACTCCTGCGAGGAAATCTGTCCCTCGCCTGGGTGAGCAGCCACTCAGTCTGGACACAGCTGTTGTCAGGAGAACCCTGAGGAAAGTGAACACCAGGAAAGCAGCGGGCCTTGACGACATACCAGGACGGGTGCCCAAGTAATGTGCTGACCAGCTGACAGGAGTTATCACAGACATCTTCAACACCTTGCTGATCCAGGCTATGGTACCATCATGAAGACTGCCACAATTATACCGGTGCCTAAAAAACCCACAATGTTCTCCCTCAATGACTAACGCTCACCCCAATCATGATGAAGTGCTTCGAGAGGCATGGACAATATTGTCCCAGACTCCAACCCCCCCCCCCCCCAACATTTCACCCAAACCAGTTTGCTTACCGGCCAAAATGCTCCATAGTAGATGCCATGCCTACAACATCTAAAAGGGAGGAACGCACATGTGCGAATGTTTTTTCGGCGTTCAACACCATCATCCCGCAGTATTTGGTGAGCAAATTGGCCCCCCTTGGCTTCAGAACCCCCTGTGTAACTGCCTTCTTGACTTCCTCACTAACAGACCCCAGTCTGTGCAAGTGGGTGACTGCACCTCCAGTGTCATCTCTCTGTGCAGCGGCTCCCCTCCAGGCTGCGTCCTGAGTTCTGCTGTTCTTCCTTATGACCCACGACTGCTGTGCCAGGTCCACCACTAATCACATTGTGAAGTTTGCATATGACACAGATGTGAATCTCAATCATGGGCTGGAGCCACTACCTATGTTGGTTTTCCTGCAGTGTTCAGGCAGGGGTGCCTCCATGGCAACTGTTGCGCCTACCGTTTTCCTGCTTTTGTTATGTTTTCACATTCTTGATTTTCTTTAAATTCCCTGTTAAATATCATTTTGTAAATGAATACCCCTAGTCACAAGCTTCTGGTGACTTTTTGTCTTTGCTATGTAACATAATGGGAACTCGTCCTCTATTGAACTTTCTTTGATGAAGTAGGAAGTTGTAGGCTTTAATCGTGACTTTTGGTGAGTACCTCAAGTTTTGCTGGATGTTAGTGATTGCACCTCAATTAGTAGCTGCCGGGTGGAAACAGACTCTGTCATTTTGTTATTTTGGTTAGGGAACGAACCCACTGAAGACTAGAGAGAGGGTGAGTTCAGTTTTTTGTTTTGGTAGGGGTTGAAGTGTAATTGCAAAACATCCAGTTACCGGTGCTTGCGAGATGTTGCTTTAGTTGTAGTCTTGTGTACTGTGAGTGCAGTGTTGTAATGGGTTGATCTGTATTGGATTAGGCTTTGGGCTTGTGTGATTTTGTGGGTTTTACCCATATTCGTTAGTCTAAATCTTTGATTCTCCTAGTGTTGTGGTGTGGTTAAAGGGCCTTTTGAGAAAGCTGTGGTCATTTTGGGGGATTTTGCATTCTTGTTGCAGCCATTCAAGTTTGTTTGTTTGTTTGTTTGTTGATTTATTGTCACCATGACATCAGTGGCAGAAGATTTCATTGAAAATCCATCAGTGGAGACATTCCATAGCCTCACAAAGGATCAACTGGTCGAGGTGGGAACTGCATTTGACATTGAGCTTAGTAGCTCAGAAAAACATTTAAAACACACAGCTAAGTCAATAATGCTTCCTTTTCTTATTGAAAGTGGTAAGTTGCCACCTGTAGATATGAGAGAACCTATCTGGCTGAAAGAGCTCTCTGAGAGAGGGAACTTGGTAACTGAAAATCAGCTTGAGTTGAGACGCCTCGAGATTAAGGCGTGAGAAGATAATCTTGATTTAGCTCAATCTGGCTCGTTTGACATCATGAGGAACATCTGTCTTGTATCACCATTTGTTGAGAAGGATGAAGAAAAGTATTTTCCGCACTTCGAGAAGGTGGCATTGACTCTTAAGTGGCCTAGGGAGGTATGGCCGCTGTTACTTCAGTCTGTTTTAACTGGCCGTGCTCAGGAGGTATATGGGGCAATGTCTGTAGAACAAAGTGCAGACTACAACAAAGTTAAGGCATCTATTCTCCGCTGCCATGAGCTTGTTCCAGAGGCATACCTGCAGTGCTTTAGGCACTACAAGAAAACTGAGCATCAAACCTATATGGAGTTTGCATGCGAAAAGAAACACTTTTCATGCTTTTCGCTGGTGCTCTGCGAAGGAGGTGAGTCAGGCGAAGATGCGTGAATTAATGTTGGCAGAAGAGTTTAAGAATTGTATACCTATGGCTGTGTCGACATATCTTATTGAACGTCACGTTAATACCTTGCATGAAGCTGCGGTCTTGGCAGATAAGTTTGCCTTGACCCATTGCGTTCTTTTTAAAAAGAGGCACAAGTCCGACTCTTCCCAGTCAAGTCATACTGACAAGTCAAATCATTTTTCCAGTAATTCTGAGCCAATCTGTTACTAATATAAAAAGCCTGGGCACATAGTGGTGGAACGTCCTGTGCTGAAGAAGAAACAGGCTGCTAGGGCCATGGGTTTGATTAAAACAACTCCACAGCCATCGTCTGTTGTTGCATTTCCTAATGACTCCTAGTCTGGGTACGAGCCTTTTCTCAGCGACGGTTTCCTGGCCTTGCCTGGTGGTGAACATCTCGTCCCAGTGCACATTTTGCACGATACTGGTGCTGCGTTGTCACTGCTGTTGGAAAGGGTTCTAGCGGTGTCTGAAGAGTCAAAGACCGGTAAGAGTGTTCTTGTCCATGGCTTGAGATGGACTCAACTGTGGTTCCTCTCCATCGAATTGAGTTGAAGTCCAATTGTGTTGCTGGCGGTAACACAATTGGGAATGACATTGGTTGGGGAAATGTATGGAAAAATGATGCTGAAGTGTTGCTTCATGTTGCTGTACCAGACAAGCCGTTAGTTCATCAGTGCGTACAGCAACACTCCAATGTTATCCCTGCCTGTGCGGTAATACGTGCTATGGCAACGTGTTCCAGCTCCTCTTAGGGGAAAGAGTGCTCATCTTCTCTCGTTGATCTGGATTCTTCTGATTCTTTCTGTGATTTGTCTGATTCATTTCTTGTTGCCCTTGATGATTTTAAGAAGACACCTAAGACTTCTACCAGTGCTTCTTGTGCTGGGTCTGAGATATCAAGTAAAGTGAGTAGTGAGACTGTGCACCTGTCTCATGAGAAACTTATTGAAGCTCAAAAAGTTGATGCGTCCCGTGCCTCATTGTTTCAGCTTGCCTCATCAGATGTTGATCTGGATAAGGACCACAATGCTTATTTTTGAGATGGCATCTTGATGAGAAAGTGGAGACCTTATCATGTTCCAGACCAGTGTAACTCTTTAGAACAGACTGTCATGCCATCTGGGTATAGAGATGAGATTTTGAGTGTGGCTCATGATGGTTTGGCCAGTCACTTGGATATTTCTAACAGACCCAACCACACCAACCAGCATTTTTTCTGGCCAGGCGTTAAGCGGGATGTCATTTGTTTCTGTAAAACCTGTCGTGTTACTGGCAAGCCCAACCAGACGATTCCTCCCACTCACCTATACCCAAGGCCAGTTATAGGCCAGCCCTTTGATCATGTCACTGCTGATATTGTAAGTCCGCTTGTTCGCTCAATGGGGGGATATCAATATCTGTTAACGATGATGTTTGCTGCTACCCGTTTCCCAGAAGCTGTTCCTCTGAGGACAATTTCGGCCAGGATGGTGCTAAAAGAGCTACTCAAATTCTTGTCCCTGTTCGGTCTGCCTAAGATTGCCCAAACTGACTGCGGGTCGAACTTCATATCCTGTGTGTTCACCCGCGTGCTGAAACAGCTTCATATACAGCACAATGTGTCCAGCACATATCACCCTGAAAGCCAGGGTGCGCTGGAGAGTTATCACCAAACGATGAAGATCATGTTGCGTGCATATTTCTTGGAGTCTGGTAAAGCTTGGGTAGATGCTGTTCCTTGGTTACTGTTTGCTTGTCGAGTTTAGTGTGTTTAGTCCCACCAATCTTGTTTTTGCACACGCTCCGCTAGGTCCCTTGGACATTTTGAATGATCAATATTTGAGTGACTCTCCTGCAAAGCATATCTTTAGTTATGCTTCAAATTTCCATTCTTGTCTGCACCGGGCTCATGAGCTCATGAGCCTGGTGCAGATGAGAACCCACTGTAATTGAGGGATTCAGTCCCAATTAAACAACGCCCATACCGTCAATCCAGTGAAATGGGCCATGTTAAAGAAATAAGTTGAGAACATGCTGTTGAATAACATTGCTGAGCCCAGCATGAGTGCATGGAGTTCATCATGTATTCTTGTTGGCAACGGTACATTCCATTTCTGTGCTTATTACAGACGTGTTAATGCAGTAACTAAACCTGACTGTTATCCATTGCCTAGGCTGGATGATTGCATTGACCGCGTGGGATCATCTGTTTACGTGACCAAGTTGTGACTTGCTAAAAGGCTACTGGCAGATACCACTTATGCGTAGGGCTAAGGAGATCTCTGCATTTGTTTCGCCTGCCTCTCCAACAACAAGCCCTGGATCGCCAGTGACCTGAAGGTACTTCTGAACATGAAGAAGAGGGCATTCAGGTCTGGAGACAGAGAGGAGCAGAGGAGAGTACAGCACAAACTCAGAGAGGTGCTGAGGACATTTAAGGACAGCTACAAGAGGAAGCTGGAGGCCAAACGCCAACAAAACAGTATGAGAGATGTGTGGACGGGAATGAAGAACATCACAGGGATGAAGGGGGAAGACAGGCAGACATCAGGGAGCCTGGATAGAGCAAACCAGTTTAACCAGTTTTTTAACAGGTGTAGCTCACCTCCTGCCACCCCTCCAGCACCCCCAGCCCCCCACACACCCACTACTGTAAAATTGTTGTGTACAGTGATCATGACCCTCTGAAATTTCTGTGCCTTATGAGAAACACTAACCAGCGTCTGATGCGGTGGGGCTTGATCTTGCACCCCTTTAACATCGGGATCAAGCATGTGTGCAGTACTGATAACGTCATTGCAGACGCTCTGTTGAGAGTACCATAGTCCCTGTTCTCATTTCTACAATTAGTATTAACTGAGAGTGTTAGCCTTTGACTTTGTGAGTTCGATGTGCATGTTTTGAGTGTGAATGCATGTCTGTTTGATCTGTTGTGTCAGGATTGATGTGTGTGTGTTTCAAATTTTACAACATTGCTGTATTTCTTGTTTTTCTTTGTAAAATGGTGCTCCGCACATCTTGACAATGGATGTGTGGGCCTAATGTATTGTTGTCTTGTTGTTTGCATATAATTATGGAGACTACAGTCACCATTTTGGTGTGGAGGTGTTACATCCTCCTCCAACTCTGGGTGGTGTAGTTCTCCCTGTTTGTATTTTCTGTTGGCTGCTCGAGTTCTCTAACTATTTCTAATGTGTTTCAGGTGTGAATCTCAATCATGGGTTGGAGCCACTATCTATAAGAGCAGGTTTTCCTGCAGGGTTCAGGCTCTCTCTCATCCCAGGGGTGGGTTAGGGTTAGGGTCCACACCATTTGGTGCGCCTGCTGTTTTCCTGCTTTTGTTATGTTTTCACATCCTTGATATCCTTTAAATTCCCTAAATAACCCATTTTGTAAATAAATACCCCTCGTCAGGAGCCTACTTTTTGTCATTGTTATGTTGCAGTTAAGATACCTAGTTAACAAGTATTTATGTCTTCACTTTTTAATTATTCATATTTCATGTAAATAAATGCTGTTGTTTTTTTTATCCTGCACTATCCAGAGCCACTGAAACAAAATGTTCTTCCCATTACACCGTAAAGTGTAATTCGAATGACAATGACTTAGTCTAAATCTTAAAAGGGGAATGAAGACTAACGAGTGGGATGAGACTCTGGCTTAGAGTTCTCAATGCCATAACCCTAACCCGGCTCATTTGCATATATTTTCAGCCGGAACCGCCCCGAACCTGCGGGTCCGGTCGGGTTTGTTAGGCCGGTCCGACCCTTTGAGAACTCTGGCGGCACCAGGTGACTCAGACAATGTGAAGAGGGCCGTCTCAGTGGACTGATCAGTCCTGAAGCCTTGACTGGGTCAAGGAGGTAATTTTCTGAAAGATAAGAGGACAGTTGGTTGTAGACTGCGCGTTCCAGGGTTTTAGAGAGGAATGAAAGAAGAGGTACAGGTCTGTATTTTTGGATTCTAGAATGGAGGAGAGGGAGGATAACAGAGTGGAAGAGGCTTCCTCAGTAGACATTTTAGTGAATTGGTCCGTGGATGGTAGTGAGGAAAGAACAGTAGAGAAGAGAGCAGAGGGAGAGAGGGATTTCGGGTTGCGGCGGGTGGTTAACTGTGTGAGGTTTAGGGGCGAGGGAGGTGGTGAATTTTAAGGGGAGAGAAAGTGACAGGAGTGGTGGTCAGACACAGTGAGTGGGGTAACAGAAAGTGCCGATGTTCTACAGGACCTTATGAGTACAAGGTCAAGTTGAAAGAAGGCACGGAGAGGACCGGGAGGGTGGTATATCTCCACAATGTTGAGTTTGAAAGGAAGTATGACACAGACAGCGTGGAATTCAAAAGCAGATCTGGGTAGGTGGTCCAACGGAACGACCTGGTAGGACCACGTGGGCGATGAAGAGGCCAGTTTCTCCTCCTCGACCTGTTTGCCTCGGGGAGTGTGAGAATGGGCAGTTGAGAGGGCAGCAGGAGTGGCAGTGTTCCAGGTCTTGGTAAGGGCCAGGAAAGGGAGAGTCTGCAGGGAAGCATAGGCTGAAATAGTGTCTGCCTTCTTGACTGCAGACTGGCAGTTCCATAGCCACCCCCCAGTACTTCAAGATCAGTACTAGTGGAGAAAGTTGGATGGCAGAGATTGGCTGGGTTACAGCCTCAAGCAATGTGTCTCCAGTGAAATCTTCTCCGGTTTGAAGTCCTGACTGGGACTGGGAAGAAGTCATGGCTCCAATCGGAGATGGACAGCAAGTTACTTTGACTTCCTTGATAGGCTCCCACAGAGAGACTCCCTAAGCCTTTGTTCGGCTGTCCTGACGCTGCAGTTGACGCTGTAGTTAGTAGCCCATATGTGCTAGATTTACCTCATGCAGGCTTAGGTCCGCCCTACAGTCAAACTGTTGAAGCTGCCTGTTAACACTCAGTTTCAACAGTTTCACAACAATTTACCCAAAAAGTAAACAAACAAGATTACAGCTAACTTTCCTCACAAAATGCCTAATACTAGATCTACAATTCTCTCTTACTCACCAGCAGTAATTTCACAGCTTCTCTTTCCTGGACAAAATGTATCTGGTTAAGACAGCTAACTAGACATATGCAGCCGTTTCTGCACATGCACATGTTTTGACAGACAAACTAGATGCACAACTGATTCGTGTCTGATAGCCAACACCAACATTTTATGGTAAATGGACTTGTATGTCTAAAGCGCTTTTACAGTGCTACTGACCGCTCAAAGCCACTTTACAACACTGGTCAGGTTCACCCATTCACACATACACTATTCATACACTGATGAGGCTGTCATGCAAGGTGCCAACTGCTCATCAGGAGCAATTTGGGGTTCAGTGTCGTGCTCAAGGTCATTTGACATGCAGCTTGGAGGAGCCGGGATTCGAACCAGAGACCCTCCAATTATTAGACTAGCCACTCTACCTCTTGAGCTACATCTGCCCACTAGTCCCGCCTCGTCTCGTCAACAAAAATTAAACATACATTTCTTCATAGTTTTCATTATCAGAGATCATCACCTCTTACTCAGGATACAAAGTTAATTGATGAACATTTTTAATCACAGTTTTCATTACCCAAAATTAACACTGGTGCTACAATACTACTGTACTACAACTAATAATAACAATACGAAAAAGATAAAGATCAAAGAAATATTAAATGACTAATCAAGGCAATACACTAACAAGAACACTAACTAGCCCTAACTTGCATTTTAAAAGGGCACTATGTAGTTTTGGAGAAGAAATTCAAACTCGGAATTTCAATATTTACAATATTAAGGATACATGTCATGTCATTGTCTGTAACCGCTTTATCCCTTTTATGGCGTCACAGGGGTTTTTGCTGGAGCCAGTCCCAGCTGTCTCCAGGCAAGGGCAGGGTACACCCTGGACAAGTCGCCAGCTCCTCACAGATTAAGGATACAAAGGAAAAATATTAAATTTTTCCGTAAGTAAATAAACAAGCTAACAAGTAAATAAAGTAAAACAGTATAAATTGTGTTTGTTTATTCAGTCATGAAAACAAAGAGATTTTGTTTGTTTAAATAAAAAAACAATCTGTGAAGATCTGAAAAGTCTTCCCCAAAGCTGCATAGTGCACCTTTAAATACATGTCGGCCGTTATATAATACTACTGCTCTTGAACTGATGTTGTTGTCTTTGTTTATATTTTATATACTGTATTCATAAAACTGTTGGTTTGGAACACTCCCCAGGAACCTTTATGACAGTAAACCCTCTGTGTTATCTTTCTTCTAGTTTCTCCATTTCAATATACAAATATTAACTATTAATGGTGACATATTCCTTTCTAACAACCATTGGAGGGTTATGTTTATACAGCACATACTGTGTCATGCCACAAATCAATACTGTCAATGAAGTCTGTTAGCATTAAGACCACTTACTGGGGGATGTGGGGGAGTTTGTCACTCCATCAGAGGAGGTGGTAGTGGCCTTTGACTCTGCAGGCAGTGTTGGCCTGGGAAGGGAGGATGGGGCAGGACACAGGGTGGGAGCTGGTCCAGGGGGTGCCAACATCTGAGATGAGATGTAGTGACTGGGCACTTTAACCTGATTGCTGCCATTCAGCTGGAAAAATCAGAAAGGCAGACAACCAAATATATTCATATTTAACGTGCTGCAACACTGCTATCCCTTTAAGTATCCAGTTAGTTGGTGTAGTCCTAAAGCTTAAATCCCAAATGTGCTTTTATTTACTGCACCATGAAGCTAAAAGCCTTTCATAAGCAGTTATTACATCATGTTTGCAAGTGTTAGTTAATTAGTTTATCTTTGAGTTTTAGTTTTGTTTAAATGGTCAAAACAAGAATGAGCTGATGCAAATGTAACGTATTACAGTGAGTTATCGCTGCAGTTTATTTGTTCTTAGCAATGCTTTTTCTTCTTCTCTCTCTCGCTCTCTGTGTTTGCATGTGTGTGTACTTGCATGGAGTTGCTTTTGTGTCTTTATTGTAAAATCAAACAGAATAGGTTTGAGAACAAACTTTTCTAGATTGTAATCAAATGTTTTAGTGCAAGTTTAAGCGTCATTAATACATTTGTGATTAAAATATATTTGATTAAAAATATAGTTGATTATTTTATTGAAATTAGCATTTACATCCCTGGCCTCATGGGGGCGTAACACCTGTCGCATGTCTTTTTGTTTACTATGGTGCTGATCCCTGGAAATAGATTTGAGAGTGCACATGTTATTCAGTTGATGACAATTTGGCCCCCTACTTTCACAGGTGCTATAAAAAGCCACAGATGCTGTTGGAAAAAAATCACAGAGGCACGCCAATACACTAAGTTGTAATTTTTCTTGTTTGCCAATCTTCTCATTAACAGGCCTTATTAGTGGTAGGAGTAGAACTGAAACTCCTGTATGTGCATCCATTTCAACAAAAACTGAGATTTATAAAAACAAAAGCACATGTACAAACAGCTTTATACATCCAATGTCAAGAATATGGATGCATTAAAAATGCTCACTGACACTATAACATCAAAATGGGATGCAATGTAAATAAAATCTCCTGACATGCATCTGAAGAAAATGCTGCTTGTCACAGATGCATTGCGTTATGCAAAAATTTCTTATTTTATGCAACCACATGAACAAATCTTAGCTAGTTAGGAAGTTAGCTATGGGGAGCGCAACTTTGTAGCACTAGATCCGGACTACCAGCAAGTTTTTAAAAAAAATCCAAAGGAAACTACTAAAAACAAATAATTTAATCAATGTTAAATACTCAGTATATTATATCTTAAATAGGTTTCATCTTTAAAGGTGGAAAAATTAAGTTTAGGAGAAGAAATTGAAACTGTACAACTTGAATATGCACAACAATAATATAGTGAAAATACCAAGTCAGAAATATTTAGTATGACAGTATAAATTGTGTTGTCCTTTAAGGTCAGTTTGTTCATTCGTCGTTTGTTTAGACAGAAAAGAAAATCTACCAATGACGAGCTTTCTCTTCTCATTAACATTTCTTTAACATAGTGCTAAAGAGAGTGCTTTTCTGTATGGGGCTAACCCCAGAAGCACCCGTTCAGTGAGTGTTTGAGAACCCAGTGATGCAAAACTAGACATAGCCAACATCCCTATAACTTGTAGCTTGACAGGAATCTTTGAAGCAAGCAATCATCACCGTTAAGAACATTAAATTGGATCAATTAAATTGAATTTCAGAATTGAAATGATCAGCATTTTTGAACAAAAAAAGGTACTTGCTATTTTGAATAGTAATTCTACCTTGGTGAAGCAATTTTAACTGGAAAATCATGTGGGCAATGGTATTCTTGATTCTAATATTCTAAATAATATCAATTTATGATGACTTGTAACCACAACTCACTCCCAACCATTACCCAATGTTTTGTGTTCTACAGTGCTAGACCTTTTTGATTAACCAGAAACAGCCGCTTGTAAAAGTTACTGAACAGAAACAGTGATTTTATGATCTTAGACCCTGCTTCATGAAGCAACAGAAAAAGAAAATAAACTCACCAAATCCAAAATGCTTCACAATGCCACTATACCATCAATTACCAACTGTGGTTTGGTGGAAATAAACCCATAATTCCCCTTTTAGGGCTCCAAACTATGTGTATGGGAGAGTGGTGAGCACCATGGGGCTTCACTGACAGGTACATATGAGGGGTAATAGTGAATGTGAGAGAACTACTATGAACAGGCCATGCCAGAGTATCAAGAGTAGGATAAGGATAAAGATAATGAGTTAACTTAAACTAACAGTGTAGAGTCTACATTACATGTTGATCAGTTTAAAATGGAAAACCAATTTCCCTAAATGACCATTATTTACACCATTTAGGTATCCTGATGGAAGACATCTTGTCTGTATACTATCCCTGCATATCCACCTCACCTTTTAGTTAAATTACATGGTTGATTTAATTATATTGCTGTATTTCAGCATATGTAAATATTTCTGATGATTTTCCTGCTGTTGGTATAAGCACTTCTCTGTTTCCTGGTGTGTGCGACACTGCAACTTTATATCCCACTGGGAGCATTTCAAAAGCAGAGCACCATGTCTGCCTGATATCTCTGACTTGCTAATGTAACCTATGTATAACTCTTTATATTTCACCAAGTTCCTTTTTCATGTTTGTTAAGATTTTTGGTGCTGTTCTGAACATTATTTGTGGCTTTTTGATGGCGATTTATACTTGGATCCATCTGCTGCAGTGTATTGTTCTTGTGCGGTCGTTTCTGAGGATGCTAAAACTACATTAGCTAGCGGTCCGCAAACTTTATCTCTAGAGGGGGGGTCGTATTTGGTGTCAAGGTGTGTTAGACTATGGATTAAACTTACATCGGAATATCCCTTTAAAATGTGGTGGAAAAAAAACAAACACTAAACAGACATGCAAATGTTATTTGGTAAATGTGACACATTTATTATTATCATTTCAGTGTGCAGCATTTTTCTGGACCATGCTATGTTAAGCTAAAGTAGCATCACAGTAGTTTCTCATGTTCCCATTATGTCATTTCTTTTAAGGCTAATTTGTTTAATGAAATGATGCTAAAAATTCTGCTGATGGGGTGGAGAATATTAAATAAATGTATAAATTAAATAAATCATAAATTTTATCCTACAGTCTTACTGATGTTATAGTTTTATTATTTGATAGAGAGCAGTGGTGGTAAATGGAGTCGCTCACTCAGTTTCCAGACCCCATGAGGAGAGGTGTGCTTAAGGAAAGCTGTAAAAGAAGTTGCTGTACTCATTTTGATGTTTTTTTGCACAGAATAAATCCTCCTGGTCAGCAAGGCAGAAATTGTCCTCTTTTCATTCTCCATCATCCACAAACACAACGCAGAGCCCGTAGCAAACCAACGTGTCAAGCCCAGACCGGCTACACACAGATAATTTATATTTTGTCATTTTCCTTCATTTTTGTGTTTCTACCATGGTTGAGTAGGCTACATAGTTAAATCATTTTATTGTTTGTCTGTCTTTGTTTATGGTTTATATTTCTGACTTTGTTGCTGTATATTCCTAGTCTGTACAGAGTGATTTATTTTCTAAAGTGATCATATGAACTATGCTGTTTCGCTGTCTGACTTACTGTTTAGCTTGACATGCTCTGTGCAGCTTGATGCTGCTGCTGTCGACTTCCGTCAAAAATAGACTGAGCGCGTATTCTTTGCCGAGAATCTATCATGGCCGTAATGTGATGCACACTTGCCCAGTTGAATCTGCTGGTTAAGGTACATAAAGACCAAATCCAACCTTGCGGCAAAATGCTGCAGGTTGATGGGACGGTGTCACTCCATGGTCCCCGCCTGTGATGTGTTTGGAAACCCCACTGATCTGTTTGGCATCACTGGCATTAAAATCTATGTTATAAAGTGGTGCACAAAGCCAAACTAAGTGAATACACACACTACATGAATACACACAGAACGTTACTTCACTGTGGCTTCAGTCATATTATGATCGGCAGCTTATGTGATGGGTCATGTGATGTCGGGCTACAATTCTTCAAAAGTTGAGTGGCCTTAAATTTTTCCACCGTAGCTGGCTGCATTTTTTTGTAGAAGCTCCTGCGGCCCAGACCGCCGTCGCCCAAATGGACAACCCTCATTAAAATGAGTTTTCGCCACAATGCTGGATCCTGTATAAATTATAAAGCCTCGCTCTTCCCCAGAAGTGCAGCCAGGTCTAGCCCTTGGACTTATAAAGCATAGTCCGAAAATATGATACATCACATTCACTTTACTTTATTTATGCCATCAGAGAAGTGCCCATCAGATCTGTCAAATACCAGAAGGATTAAAATGTATAGAATAACTTAGAGTAACATCACACAGTGTCCTGGCTGGGTTTACAATACACATGAACCATTATGCACAGGTGACAGATTTGTTACATTAATTTCCTTTTTTTTTTCCTACGATTTTTTTTTTTTTTTTTTTAAATCACAAATTACTCCTGACAGCTCCACCCTCCCTCTCCTGGTTGAAATCAGATGGAATGACATCACCACAGCTCAGTGCTGCATTTGAGTGGCTCCCCTCTGGAGAGGCAGAACACAGACGAGGAGAGCACCCCCCTGGCACCTTTCAAAAATCCCTTGTGCATCTGCAGAGGTCAGCTAAGTTTTACCAAATTGAATCACATGCAATTTCACAAAATCATCATCATTAAAACTGAAGAAAATTCTTGACTGCAGGTCTTCATGTCCTTAATATTAAATCAGTATAGTCAAGTACCTACCTAGAGTTGTAGTTATATGGTTTTGGAGCTGCAAGTTACCTTGCTGACCAGACAATACTAACAAGGAAGCTTGCCAATAAGCTAGAATATTGTTCACTCACACTAAAGATGAAGATGGTGTAAACAGAGGTGGCTAGAGTAGCCAAAAACTCTAGTCAAGTAGAAGTAAAGGTAAAAAGGCTGCCCAACAACTGACAGCAGTTCAAGTCATACCACTTGATTTTTCAGTGACACGTGGGAATAATTCCAGCTGTTTTGTGCATCAAAAGCTGCAGAATTTTTAAAAAATGTGGACATTTCCAGTGTTTTTGAGCTACCAAATCAGGTACAACCATGATGTCGTGACAACAGATCATCTGTTTTATTTTTTTTTTATTAAAATCTTAATTGTTGATCAAGTCGGCCAATTGTTAGTCAGCTGAAGTCATAGTGAAGAAAAAGGAACCATTTTTGGAGTTCTTTGAATGCTGTACTCACTGAGCTGGAGGTTTGATTGGCAGGGTCGCAGGCCAATGAGACCAGATCTTTCAGAGGGTCCTGGGCCAGATGAGGAGGATAGCGGATTGCTCCATGGGGAAAGTAGGAGGAGGATGGGAAATGAAGAGCTGAAGAGGGGTGGGGACTACGAGACAGACCTGGACAGAGGTAGAAAGAGAGATTGAAAGATGAAGAGAAGAAACAAATTGGTAAAATACTTTGTGTGTGTGTGTGAGAGAGAGTGAGTGTGTGAGTGAGTGAGTGATAGAGAGAGAGAGAGAGAGAGAGAGCAGGAGAGAGAGAGAGAGAGAGAGAGAGAGACTGACCACTGTGAACAGCTATGACTGGCCGGTGGTGCTGAGTGAATGAGCCCAGTCTTGGTGAGTCTTCCTGAGGAGAGGGACTGTCCAGTTCTGCCTTCTTCACTGGGGGAGACAGACCTAACACAAAAACACACATTAGTGTGATTGTGGGAAATTAATCTGGATTAAATTCTGAAATATTATTTTGAATAGCCTTTTATGAGAGTCGCATGAATAAATTTGTGTGTACACAAAAAATGTGTAGCTGTGGTGAAATAACACCAAGAGTCACCAGCAGTCCTGGGACCAGCTGACCAAAAGCCTCTGAAGGAAATTTGCATTGAATTTATTAAATGATTAATAATAGGAGTGCTGCCACTACTTAAGGGTCTGACCAGATGCTTAACTCCTGATGATACAGTTATATAGCCCCACTTTTTTATGTTCACAGAAAATTAGAATTACAGTGAAACTCTCACCAAAAAGCAATCTAATTTACCTAACAGGTAGCAGGTCCACCATTACTCTGCTACCTGTTAGGTCACACTCGGAGATCGACACTTTTTGTCTGCCATGACAGCGGCCTGCTGGGGACGTTACCGCTAACGTGAGTTGTCCTAAAACTCTCTTTTTAGTAAACTCTGTGAACACAAACAATATTCTCAATGCTGGTGTTCTTGAGTAGAGACCCTGGTGATACTATGAGCACAGTTTCATGTTGTGTCGAGTCTTCTTGCTGTTTTAAAAATAGAGATTTTATGCTAGCATGACAGTGCCCCTGCACTCCATTGAAAATTAGCTTGCCCGAAAACGAAACTAGGGTAAATCTTAAAAGTGCCTCTTTCATTGTAATTATGCATTTACACAAAGGTTTGACTCATTTACAAATAAAGCCTTGGTTGCTTTTTGGTGAGAGTTTCACTTTAAGAAAAATCAGTGCTATATAACTGTATAATCAGGAGTACCATTCCAGCACAGCTACACAAATAATTACTGAAATAATTACTAAGGTCTGCACCTGGGTGACCTCATAGCTGGCTACAGCCATGATCACACCGATCACACTGTTCTATTCTATGAAGGTCTCTGGTGAAAATGATCTATCCTGGAAAAGACTCCAGGGGGTGAATAACAGTGAGTGTAATCTCTGCCAGATGAACACTTATGACCTTGCATTAAGATGTATTTGAATCACATCTGAAAATAAAGCTATGCTGGCTTTCTGTTGTCATTATTTCAACTATAAGTCTATAGAAAGACTAGTCACTACCAGGGGGAATACATATAGACTCACCAAGGTTCCTTCAGTTATCAAAATAAATCTGCCTTCTTTGTCCATGAGTTCTATGTGTTAACTTATAGCATCTGACAACAGTATGGCTACCCTGTGGCGTCTTGATTTATGTGAAGAGGAGTATACATGTTTGACTTAAATTTTGTAGGCTCAGTGTAACTTTGCAGAAACGCAATTTAAACATTATCTTTCTTCAAAGTTGAGGAATTTTGGCAGAATAGATCTTGGCAGGGTGTGCTCCTTCGATTTGAATAGTTGCTTCACTGGGTATATCAAGATTTCCTCTGAGTAACTTTTCCATTAAGGCGATCATGAATGGTGACTCTATTTCTGCTTCCCCCAGAGCTCAATGCATCTTAATATTCTCATGCCTGGAGCGGCTTTCCTGGTTTATTATTTTGGCATCTCATTTGATCTGGAGCTTCAGCATTTCAGGGTACAGAACTTTCTAGTCAGGAATGGTTGGAGGAGCTTTCAGTATGCTGCCATCTTGAAGGTGTTTCACCCACAAGTCCATTAGTATGTGTCAGTGCACCAGCAAGTCATTCATAAGACTCAAACTATTATTGGTCAAAACATGAACAGTTTGAATCAGTTAGGAGCAGGAGGTCAATAATTGTTTTGTTTCACCAAATCGGTATATAACAGCTTATCTCTGTGTGGCAGATGAACACACTACTTTGCTTTCACCTGCACATATGTTTCTACCATATATATTGTATAAAGTATTCACTGCCACACACCTTCTTTTTTTAAATCTTCAGTTTCCTGCAAATATGCAATTCTGATTGCATTTTATAATTCTATCCTGTTTTTAAAAATGCATAAAAAATGATACATCTGTCAACTACAATACATCTATCTGGCTGCTTTCAATTTCTGATCTCTCTGTTCTTTGCCCTATTTGCTTAGCAACCTGCAAAAAAGGTGACTGAAATAAAGACTGACAGTAAGTCAATATTTCAGTCATGCTCTTGCTTTAGTGATAAATGCTGTTGGGGCGCTGGAAATTTTAGGCCTTTTTCTTGTTAAAATTCTTACTCACATTTATTGTTACGTATATGTTCTCTTATTCTTATATAATATTACCTCCTTCCATGTCATCAGTCCAGTTCCTGGAGCTGCTGGCAGGAGAGGACGGTGAGTGGTAATACTCCCCCCCTGGACTGTCAGCCTCTTCCTCCATAGAGCCAGATTTAAGACGCTTACTCCTGTAGACACAAACAGAGACACATAAACATACACACAGGCATTTAGATCATGGTATAATGGTGCACTGTGTTATATGTGTGTGCTGGCTGCTGTTTAAGCAGCCTGTCTCTTTCACTTAAACACAGATTTCTTTTTAACGCTGTAGCCAAACATACCCCAAAACTGTTCCCCTGTGAAGGCTCAACATCTTTTAAGATGTTATCCACAGAAAAAAAAAATCATTTATACAGATTTTTTCCTCAACTCTAGCTATGTATTTCACTAAAATTGACCATGCAATATGGTCAATCCAACTCCAATATGATAATCCCATTCAGTGTCTGCTCTTAACCATTTTGAAATGATCTGTTGATCTGAAGCTGGTACAATTTTTTTATAAGTAACGTCCTATATATATATATACTGTATATATATATATATATATATATACTGTATATATATATATATATATATACTGTATATATATATATATATATATATATATATATATATACTGTATATATATATATATACACATATATATAACATTTGTTTTGTATCTGTCTGTGTGTTTAATTATTCCTGAAAGCCACATTTTGCTTTTGCAAATGCTGTTATTCATTTTTTTATGTTTGATTATCTGTTTTTCTCCATTTCAACATTTCAAATGATCTTGGCGACGCGTCTTTCTTTGGTCGGGGACTGAATGCCCAATGAGCTCTTTCTATTTGCAGGTCCGAGGTGGGAGAAAGATCCAGGTTATCAGTTACTTCGCAAACACCATGGATCCTGATGTTGTCCGTTCTGGAGCGGCCCTCCTGGCCTTTTAGCTTAATTTCCAAGCAGGTCTGTATCTTCAGTGGCTCCAACAGTGCGTCTTCCACGCCTTGTACTCTCTCCTCCGCCTCTGCAATACTTTCCTCGACCTCATCAACCCTGATAGTCTTCCTTGATTTTTGTCAGTTTCTCACCATTTTCTCTGCGGAAATGTCTTTTTATAATTTTTATTAGTTATTTTATTATTATTATTACAGTTATTGAAGAATTACATCCCAGATCGCCATGTTTTCCTCCACCAACCAACTCTCTGTGGTTAGCTGGCACAAGCTAGCACTGCTCTCATCCACCGGAGATTTGTTGGTCGAGGGGCTCTGTCTGGATTCTTTGCCGAGGATCGACTTCTTTTGTTATGTCTTTGGCATATTATGAGCCCCTACTTTAATTTTTTTAGACTGGAGAGAAATTTTGGCCAAGTTACAGGGGCTTTAGATCAACACATTAACAGTCAGTACGTTTACATGCACAGCTTAGTTGGATTACAGCCATAGTTCGACTATGCTACTCAATCAAATAACTGCAATTGTCCGAGTATGCATGCCAGTGACAAAATCAAACTACTGGCCGAAGCATGTCATACCCCAGTACGATAGGTGGAGCTCTACCCATTTCAACTAGTGGTAATAAAGTCACCTCCGGCTGACCTCTTTACGTCACCTGCTGCCTCAGCATTCGAGAAAGATGGTGTATGAAGAGCGAGGAGAAGCTACATCTTTGTACAATTCGTATATAGTGTACATGATAATTACACGAACTAGATGCACAACAATGCTCTTCCTTGCGGTCATTTCGGAGGACAGACACCACTGCCGCCGTCCTTCTACTTCCGGCTCACGGCCCCAGGAAAAAAATGTCGAGCCTGCGCAGAACCCAAAAATCCCATCCAATCTGATGGAATGCATACCTGCAGGAGTAATGCCACTATCAATCGAATAATCTAGGTGTTTTAATCAAACTATGAGAAATACAATCCGGTCCAATTTTAGTCAGACTAAGGTGTATACATGCATCTTAAAAATCTGATCACAGTTGGACTAACCCAGTAATTCGGTTTTCTCGAGTGTCATGTAAACGCACTGAATGTTGTTCAAATATGTCATTTCAAAGGCAGGCACATCCTCATTTTCTCCATCCTAGACCACTGTAACTCATTACTCACTTGCCAAAACAATACAGCAGTTACCCATCAACACTTGGTAGAAAATAGTAGTTGAAACATTCATGGTTGGGGCTACATCACTCTGATTAGTGTTGTGTCGGTCGCGAACGTGTCGTTCGAACAAATGGATCTTTTCAGTGAACGAATTGAACGGGATCACTTCATGGACTGATTCGTTCCTTTCTCAGTTCAGTTGAGCTCAGCCGCAATCATGCCGGCCAGGAGTGGAACTGCCGCGACTCACTCAGAGAACTGTCAGGACGTGATTCTCGTTCACCCTGTGATTCGTTCATGATTCGCGAACCTACTGCACACAGAGAACTGACGCTGAGGACGTGATTCTCGTTCAGGTACTGTGCTGAAAATGGTGCTGTGTCACTCAGCCAGGACAGAGGAGATGATTCATGTTCAGTAACCGTACTGCTAAAATTAGCGCTGTGATGCTAACATCCGTGTAGCATCATGTTAAATGATTTTACTGTGCACAGAGGACACTTTCACCGTGTAATAATTTTAGTGCATGTATACCACTCAGAGCAGCACTGCGTCTCCCGCGAATGATTGTGCACCGTCCCTCAGTAAGTGAACATGAACCTCAGGGCTGAATCATGAACTGAATGACAGATCGTTTGGCAGCTTATCAGTTCAGGGAGTTGGAGAGCACTGAACGAATCGGTGAATGAATCTTTTGAACAAATCATTTTACTGAACGGGTTCTAGAGATTCAGTTCAGTAAAAAGAACTGCCGTTCCCATCACTAACTCTGATCCTAGCCAAATTACACAGGCTACAAAGTAATGGCTGTTATAGAATTAATTTTAGGATTTTACTGACTACTTTTAAATCCCTATGTAGTCTGGTTCAGCTTCACATGTCTGAACTACTAAGTAGTACCACTTAGTGAGCAAGATGGTGTTAAGTGGGTGGCTGCCTGTTACAGCAGCTATCACTTACCTTTGAGCTTGTTACCTCTTTTCTATTTCTTTTTGTACTTTTTTGTACAGACGCAGCATCTTAATGCATTTATTGTCATCACTGGGGATTTTAATCACGTCTCTGTCACACCGCAGTGAGGGTGTCCTGTCTTGGTTCTTTTGTCTTGAGTATTTCACGTTTTATTTTGAAAAGTAATTCTCCTCTCGTTTCAGGTCACTTGCTCTTCCTCTTGTGTCACCGGTCTGATGTCTCCCCTAATCTCGGATTGTTTCCACCTGTGCTCCCTTCCCTCATTTATAGTCTGTGTCTTCCCCTGTCTCGTTGCCAGAGTATTTCATCCTGCGTGTACCTCCAGCCCTAACCACAGCCATTGATCCATGCCAAGTATTCATTTGTATTCTAGATTCCTTTGTTTTCTCCTTGAGAAGAGTGACTTTTTCTTTGTAGTATTTTTCAGCTCACTTGTAGCTAGGTTTTGGTCTTGTTTGGTTTTCCTCCTCTCGGAGTGTTTTCTGTTCTTGTCAATTTGTTTGTAGTTTGGTTTTCCCTCCTCTTGGAACGTTTTTGTGGCCCTTGCATCCTCCCTTTTGGAGAGTTTTCTGTTGATAATATCTTACAGTAAGTCCTTGATAGAGTAGACCAGTTTGGAGCCTATTTTTTCCCTCCTTAGGAGTGTATTTTTGTTGCTTTGTTTTTGGACTTGTTCTCGTTCCGTCCCCCTCCCCTTTTCCCTTTTTCCTGTTCTAGAAATAGTAGTGTTTGATAGCCTATTGAGTTCTCACTTTTTCTTTCTAATTCTGGAATTTTCAGAATAAAGACTTGATTAAACTGCTCTTGCTCTGCTTCTGAGTCCTCCTTTCAGCCTGGGCCTGTCAGTCTCACTGGACAGTCACACAACCTGGTCCTGCTGACCCCAAAGTATATCCCTCTTGTTCAGCAGCAGCCTTTCCACACTAGGAGCATGAGAAGGTGGACTCAGGAGGCTGCTGATGGCTGCTCAGCTGAGCAATGTGGGCAAAGAGTGCAGAGAGGGTGTAGAGTTATTTGAAGCAGTCAGTGTCTGGTGAATGTTTTCAATTTTGCATTGAAGAAGATCATGAACTGTCCTGATTAAGGTTGAGTAATATGTGGTTTTGGCTGAAGAAATTGCATCCTTGTATTGTATGTGATCATGATACATTTCTTTGTGCACTGCTAGGCCGGTTTTGACATAAAGGTGTTCATGGTGACAGCCTTTAGTTTTGAGCTGGCATAGTGCCTGTGTAAACCAAGGAGCAGAGTGGGCAAAGGAGACAGACCATGTTTTCGGAGGTGCAAGAGTATTTAATAGTCGATGAAGTCTGAGATTGCTGTGGGATACCAGTTTATCTGTGGTGTATAAGTTGTCTCTGCTGGGAAAGTCATCTATTCCATTAGAGAGGGCTGACAAGTCAATATCTTTTATGTTTGGAAATGTGATAGAGCAAGGTATGTTAGTCCTGGATAATCTTAGCATGGCATAAAAGTCTATTACCTTGTGGTCTGAGAAGGGCAAAACAGTTTGGGGGGGGGTTACACCAGAGCAGCATATCAGGTCAAGAATTTGTCCTTTGAGTGTGTCGGAAATTCAATATGTTGCTGTAGTCCAAAGCTGTCAAGGCATGAGGTGAAGTCCTTTGTAAAAACATTGTTGGTGCTATCCCAGTGGATGAAGGCAGAGAATTCCTGTAGGAAGGATTTATTTGGCTTGGGTGGTTGATAGATAGTGGCCAGAATAGTAGGAGCTGGGCCCTTGATTTGTAAAGCAATGGACTCAAATGAGGGGTATACAGGCAGTATAATGAAGGGCACTTTCCATATTTGATTGTAAAATATCACCAAGGTCACCCCCTCTGCCAGAGGTACGGGGTTGTGATGAGTAGACAAATCCAGGAGGAATTGTTTGATTAAGGTGTGAAAGTCATTAGGCTGCTGCCATGTCTCAGTCAGGCAAAATAAATCAAATTTACAGTCATTCAGTAGATCAAAGAGCAGAGGTCCCTTGTTGGTCAGTGAGCAGATATGAAATAACTCAAAGGTTAGATTGCTGGTGTGAGGTTTGGTGTTAGCTGATGTTATTGAAATAACAAGCACACTGCGATCAACAGTTCGACTACACCTGTGCATGAGTATTGATTTGCGATATGAGATAACAATGGGAATTGGAATCCAGTTAATCACAGCAGTGGAAGTAGCTTTATGACAGCCAGTAGGACACAGTGGACTATGGTAGGGGGGTTAGGCCATAGAGAGAGTCAGTACTTTAGTTGACTCCCAGGGGAAGCTTGTGAGAGACACAGTACAGTGTGCTGCAAGCTTAGGTGGAGAGGTAGAAGACTCCAGGTGGGGGGCGTGGTAGGTTAGTTGTCAGTCATGCGGAGCAGCAGTCTGGATAGCATCCCATCAGTACGGAAAAGGGAGAGGCGGCTCCAGAACAGGTTGAAGTTGTCGATGAAACCAATGTTGTGGATTCTGCAGGCAGACTGAAGCCAGGTGTTCAGACTGAGGATTCTGGAGAAACGCCCAGCTCCAGCCCAGCCCCAACTGCTGACGAGCCGTGTCATTGGCTCTGACATGAACTATGACTTGGTTAATAGATGGTGGGAGAAAGCACAGTAAGTTGGGAAGCTTATCGAGGATAACCAGCACTGTGGCTCCAGGAAAGCAGTGTGGCTGCTTTAAAAAAGGGAATCCTCCTAGTGATTGAGTCTCCTATGATGAGTGTGGTAGGAGTGAAAAGAGGACGAGGAGACGATGGCTGTGGGCTTTCAGTACTCTGTTTCCGAGCAGGGGAGTGCTGTGGCCGTGTAGTAGCTACGTCCCTCGGGGTAGTATCAATAGCTGGCTTGGTGTGAGGAAGAGCACCATAGCACCGCATTATAGCATCCCTCAGAATCTGGTGCTGTGAAGTGGAGGATTGGGACCTGGATGGGAGCCACTGGTTCGGGCCCGGGCGAGGAAGGTCATCTTGGTAAGCCGGTGTCACCGCCAGGTGAGGAGGAGCAGCAGGCTTCGTTGCCAGGCAAACGTGAGCAGTGGACATCGTCGTCAGGCAAAAGGGAGCAGCAGGTGTCGTCAACAGGTGAACGGGAGCAGCAGGGGGGTCATCTGGATGAGCCGGGTTGTCAGCTGACAGGGATACAAAGCGGTTTGAAAGGTTCAGGTAGGGCGGAGAAGCAGACCCATCAGGGTGCCAAATTCGACCGTGGACCAAAACCTCCACAGCAGCTGCTTGGGTGTTGAGCAGGAAGAAATCTGTGGGCCAGTAGCTGGGTCCCAAACAACTATGTCCCGGAGGACTGCACTGAACCTGGCGATCTCTTTGGATTGAATGGATGCTATTTCCATGAAGTTGGATAGCAGTGACTCTTTCTTCTGGAGTTCATCATAGAGCCATTGGATATCATCCTTGAGGTCAAAGAACTTTTAGTTTGCTTGCAGTGGGAGTGCACAGTCCGCACCAGGCATGGTTAGCAATGTTGTTGTGGTTAGGTCAGTCATGCCGCTAACAAGCAGTAGCTAGTATCATTTTTTTCAATGAGCTAAGAGAGGTTCTCATGCCTACAGGAAATAAATGTTGTTTATTGCTCAACCACATGTAAAAAAAAAAAACAGAGTAAGAAGCAAATCGATAATACACAAGGAAGACTCAAACTATGAACTGTTTGTTCTTGTTGCTTTTGTGATGTGTAATCAGAAGAGGAGAGGGGTTTTCCCCTTGATTGGTTTCCTGGGACAGGGACACGGTCAAATAAAATTAAATTCTTTTTTTGCTTCACTGTCTGTGTGGGTGTGTGTGTAGCAGGCAGCAGCTTCAGGGCCAGATCAGGGGGGTTGATGTGACTAGATACCTAATTAGCAATGGAACTTTTTGTTCTTTTTGCCAGCGCGTCAAAATCAAAATCGTGACCAATTTAAGATGACGTAGCAGCAAGACAGAGTCTCAGTGAGTCTAGGTTCCAACTGTATGTGTTGGAGCAGCCTTCAAACTATATACCAGTTTTGACATTGTGTTGATAGGCCAAGTAAAACGGGATTTACAATATATTATGTACGGCATGCTTTTTTGCTAACATTGCCGTCACGTTTGCTGTGCGTTTGGTGCAGGAAGAGACGATAAAGATGGGCTTCTCTCCGTAAGCGGGAAGTGTTTGCAAGCAAAAAGAAATACGTTCCTATAGGTGGAAAAAGGCACAACACCAGCCAATCACAAACTTATATGGCGAACCACGTGATTTGGTTGCTGAGGAACAGGGGGAAGTTGTGGGAGGGATGGCGGCATAATAGTGACAGCGACAGTGATGGAGATACTGACAGCGATAGAGATAGCAAGTTTTGAGAGTTGAGAGATTTGTGACATTTAGCAAGTTTGGAGTATATAGTTAGTGTGTTATGTAATGTTTGGTGTAGTGTGTTTAGTGTGTAGTAGAGTCGTTTTTTTGTTTAATGAGTCAAAACATTGAGGAGATTGTGGAATGTGGCGCAGGCAGTGCAGCTCTTCATTGAGCTGGAATGAGCCGAGGGAGGCCTGAGCCTGAGGCATTGCCTGCATTTAAATATAAATAGTTACATATAACTTTGTAAATTTTGTTAGAGCCCGAGTTTTGCCCCTGTCTAGGAGGCACTTGACCAGCTCTCTGTTTAAAGGGTTAGATCCCTAAACCTACAAGAGAATTTAAATAGGGATTTCTTAAGCTGGTGGTAAGGAGACTCACCTAGCTTCTAACTGCCTGAATCCGAAAGTCTACCCTGCTTCCTCTGGTTTGGCACCTGACATGAATAACCCTTGAGTTATGGCAAATCTCCTCTGTGCACTTGGTATGGTGCTAGGTTGGATTTTAAGGGCTTTTGGTAAACCCTAAGGGACTATTTCAATTTGGTAGGCTAGAGTAACCTTTGGGAACCTTTAAAGGTCCCATATTATGAAAAACTGACTTTTTTGGTATTTGGGGTGTTATTTTGGGTCTATGGTACTGCCACACGTCTAGAAACTTTGATTCCAGTTTCCAGGTGAGCAAGTCAAATTTGGCTTTGGTTTTCTCTGTCATCGACTGGTCATTTTCATATTCCCACACACTACCCCCATCTCTTCACTGCATACCTACGGTGTCTCTGCCCACCAACTACAGCATTACCTTCTCGAGATCCGGCATTACGTTATGAAAGCACCATGTCAGAGTGCAACACAAAGTGCCCTGTTGGCTGTAAAGATGAGCACACAACAATCCATTGTGTCCCAGCCGCAGAGGACATAAGAGCGGCATGGAATTATTCATTTTCAAAGGAAACGTCCTTGCTACATTTAGCAAAAACTGCTCGTGTGTGCTAACCACTTCCAGACTGACTGTTTCTCCAACCTTGGTCAGTACAAGGCAGGAGTTCGGGAGACTTTTTCTAAATGGTGCAGACCTTCCAACTTGCGTGGAATACCTGCAGATGAGGGACATGTAAGTCTACAAATAATCAGCTGCATGTTTCTGTAGATAAGGGTGAATGCCTGCGTGATGTACTGTGTGTTTTGCCATTGAGAACAAGGTAAGGTTAGCAGCTAAACACAAACGTAGCTTCTCTGACCACACAAGTTATTGTTACAGCAGAATCATTGTGTGTATTACGTTTCTGATCATGCACATTATGTAATGCATATCCTAGGAAAATGTCTGAATGTACAAATAATTAGCTGTGTTTATTCAGCAATTTTACAGAAACTAACAAAGCAGTGTCACATAGTACAAGCTAACGCTAACCGTGCGCTTCCAAGCTAACCGCAAGCTTCGCGTTCGCGATCAGCATGGTCTCCACATGCAAACCTGGTCGGTCAAGCAGTATATACACTCACCCTCTGCCTGGTCTAAGATTTTAGGATTTTGTGAAATAATGCATTTGAAAGTGTTTTCTAAACTGGAATATGTTAGCATATGCCAGGGCAAAACGAGTGGATGGTTGACTGCTACATAGAGTTTAGATTCTCTGCCCGAGCCCGACTCCACCACTATCCTTGGCTGGGTCGGGCTGGGCTGGGCCCTTGATCAAGAATTTGTGTTTTTTTGTTTTTAATAACTCAAAGTAATGGCTATATTTCCAGCTAAAAAAAGTGCATCTCTCTCCTCCGTCCATTTCTGTGTTGCTGTGTGGTGTACACGGAGTTATCCTCATGGTAAAAACGTGACTTGTCACATATGTGACATCACTCCCCGAGATGCTAGAAGAAAGCAAAAATACATATTTTTACTAAGGAAAATGACAAAAATAATATAACGCACAGTGACTTGAATAATAATCTGATTACTGGTTTGGAAATGTTAACGTTAGATTAGTCCTTACTGAAAAAAAATGGTCAGAATAGAGTAACCTAATGCATTGCAGCCTTTAGTGCCTGAATTCATACTGTAACAGTGCTGTCATGTGTTACTCCTATCCATATCTGGGAAAGCTGTGCAGGTAAATTAAAGTGTGATTACTTGTTGAGAACATTTGTCTATTTCTTGCAATTGTTTTCATGTTTGTTTTTTTTACTTTCCAAGACTCTACCTGGCTGCACTGCTTTACAATGAGAATGTTGATAGAGGACAAGCCACCACATCATCAGGAGATCCTCTTTTCAAACTGAGCTTTCCAAAGTCCAGGAAGGGAGAGTGCAGAGCCAAACCCGTGAAGACCGAGGTGACATTACGTAAGTTTTCCAATCGTTTATTTGAACATCACAAATTAAAATAAACATGGACACACAGGCATAACACGAAAGGTTGAAAATAAACACAAATACATAAAATCTGTTTTCAAATTAAATACTAAATAAGGAGAATGTATAAATAAGAAGTAATTAGGGGAAATATGAGAAACTTTACAACACTGGAGGACAAGACTTTTTGGTTCAACTGCAGTTTTCCTGTAAACATAAATTTTTGTTTATTGCACTGCAGACTGCGGTGATGCACTATTGGACCTGATCTTCGAGAAGGTTTTCTAGGACCCTGCCCCATATGTGAACGAGTTGCTGAAACTCATAATCCCTGAAGACCTCTCGGACCACACAGACAGGCAGCACAACCCTAACTCTCTGCCCCAGAAAGCCCCAGCACCAGCTTACAAAGCTTCTGTAGGCTATATTGGCTGAACACAATTAAATATAAAGTCAGCACTGAATGTTCACATTCATGGCAACTACATACTTTCTTTGTTATTATTTAATATTGATATTGAAGTTAATATATAAAGTTCAACTGTATTATCTGTAACTAGATAATAAACTATAAGCAATGCAAGATAGAGGAAGCAGTTATGATCTTTTCATCATAACACTCTTGTGATAAATGAATAGTATTTATGTGACTAAAAGCTTACTGCACTATTCCCCTCTGACATAAAAGTCCATAGTTTGCCCGATAAATGTTCAGTGCATTCTGCAGTGCAAATACATTGAGGCAGACAGGTTCCAGGCCAGGGCGGTCCACCATGCATGATGGTGGCTCAGGAAGCTGCTGTAGTCATCATGTAACCTAGAAACTAACTTGTTTGCTCAGTGTTCACACTTAATTGTGGTATTTCCATACAGCAGATATTGTCACGTTCTGTAGGTATTTGTTCACAATTGCCACAGGAACACCTGTTTTTAAGCAGAATTTTTGTTATTAAGTGGAAACTATGATGGCTAATCACATCGCATTGTTTCTTTTGTAATATATTTAAAGTTTATAAACAATTGTAACTGGTTAAAAAAACAATCCTGCTGGTAGAGAGATGATGGGAGCCAAGTGTGGCTTACTGAAAAACTACAGCTGTTGAAAATTGCTGGCAGTAGCTAATTACAGGTTGTCACTGCAAATAACAGCAGGTTCTCAATTGGCTTGCCTTGCTACATAAAGGTAAATAATAATATGGGGTTACTCTTTTCTCTTGTAACAACAATTGCTAAATTGCATCCGCGTTAGTGCAACTGAACGGCAGTAAACGCCAGCCGAGGTTGGCGAAGCTTTATGATGTAAATACTCGATGCAGGAGAAGGGGGCTGTTATCTGTAACAACATGGGGCAGACGGCCAGTAAGCCCATAAAACTTTCATTAGTCCGCAGTGACATAAAAGTAACTCGAGGTAACAAAATTAACTACTAACCACTGAGAAACATCCATGTTCATGGCTGCTGACTTTCTACTGGAGCCTCTTGTTGTTCTGGGTCGGACTCCAGCTTGAACATGTAAGGTTCCACCACAGTTTGTCGTGCGGCAGCCATTTCTTCCACAATCTCAGCCATTGATAAGGTCACACGATGCCATTCTCACATCTTCCGCAGGCAGGAAGAGGTGGGCAGCACTGTAGGTGGCATGCGCAGTAGGTCATTAGCATTTAAACGGAAAGGCACTGAAACCGGCCACCTAGAGCAGGGCTGTGAAACTGATGTTTCAAGAACCCTGCTGTGCTCAATCCTTCAGCCTTTTTCCACTAAAGCATGTTACTAACATTCCATTTAGACATCAAGGAACCATGTCAAGAAGCAGAAATTATCATAATATGGGACCTTCAAGATGTTATGCATGCTTAACACTTGACTGTTACTTCCATCAAAGAGACATAAAATCAATTTCCACAACTTTAACTTTAACTATGTTATGTAGGTTTTATTGCATAGACTTTAACAAGGGCAAAGCATACAGCGCAATACTTCAATTACTTTCACTCATTATCAAAAATACTTCTTGATAAATCACAATACTTTAAATAACAAATTAATCTAAAAGAGCAGAGGCCTGGTAGGAAATACTTAAATTTAGGTGAGATGGAGAGGGTCAGGTCTTTTCATGGCTAGCCTTTCCCTTCCTGCTCAAAGTCCAAGTCCTTGAGGCAAATCACCACCCCGGCCAAGGTCTTGTAACTTCCTCAAAGTACAAACTTCACTCTAGCAGAGTGAACAAAAGTACTCCAATATCCAAATTGTAATCCACAGCATGTTGGCAAAAATGGTTGATCTGTTGTGCTCTTAATTCCTTGGTCTGTTTCTGCTGAAGATTTCTTGAAGTCCTTTCTGCGATGTTTAGGCTGCTCACATTCTCCGTCTCAGGTGTTTCTTCAAGGCTTGAGCAAGTGGAAAAATGTACTTTAGTCCATGCTGGTGCAGGTTATATACACTCTTGCTTCAGACACTCACTCGGTTTTATGTCCTTATTAAAGGTCCCATATTATACTGTTTTTCATCAATTTCACACAGCTGTCAGAGGTCCAACAGCTCTGTATTCGATATGCATTGCCCCAAACCCATCCGTGGTCCTGAATTTCAGCTATCTAAAAGTTGCTCTACAGAGCTCTATTCAGAGCAGTCTGTTTCTGTGAATGCACCTTTAAATGCTAATAAGCTCCGTCTGTCAGCGCCTACTTGGAGAGCCCTGCCTGCTGCATTACTCTCAGGGAGAGGATGGCCTTTGCATTAGCAGTAGCATGCGCTAATGTTTACGGTGGATGTAGCTTGCAGAGATTTTTTTCGTTCAACCACACCAGTTTGACCCAGAATGGGACCCAGAAGGAGAGGCTCCTGAAGAAGTACAGACTCTGTGGCTGCAGCAGGATGTTTCAGAATGGTTAGTGTGTCTGTATAATGTTAGTTTGTTTGTATGTGTTGTTACATTTACCACCATGAAGCTAATGGCTAATAGCTAGTGAAAGCTGTGTTTGTCTCCAACTCAGTCTCCAAACTCTTGGACACTGTCAGCATCGTCTCTGTCTCCAGTCTGCACATGTTTCCAGACTTTTGACTTAATATAGGCACTTATGTTGAATTTTTTCTTTACTGATTTCATTAGATTTCTAAACTTCAATAAATCATGGTTACATCTTATACATCCTTTTACTTTGCAAAGTTAATACTTAATTTCTCATTGAAATCAGCAGAGACATAATGACATAATGAGCCTGGAGTGTAATACTTCTCTCTTTCATACACACACGTGCCATTTCCTCTTCACTTCCTGTTTCAACACACCTTTAATGTAATGGTTTAACACTTTCAAATGAATCTATGCAAACACAATGCAGCAGGCAACGTTTTAATATATTTCAGAATCATTTCAGGACTAAGTCTGATGTCCCTTTTTTGTATTAGTGTCTGGCAGGTGTGTATGAATGTCAACTTTTCTGACACTGTCTCCGTGTGTGTGTGTACATACTGGCATTTATCTTAGACAGGAGGAAATAGATCTCAACTATTTTGACAATTTCAAAAGCTTTTGCACAAATTTAGCAGACAACAATTATATTTGCATTATAAATAATAAAAAATGGTTTGTTAAACATATTTGTGGTTTTCACAGTTAAAAAAACTTTTTCCTATTCAGATGTATGTTTTCTGTGATTTTAGGTCCATTGTGTTAATATAGTATGTCAAAATGAAAAAATAATAGTATAGTAGTAGTATATAGTCACACGTGAGGTTGTGCTGAAAATAATGACACCAAACAAGGCAAGGTGAATAGTTTTTAAGGTGAAATATAATGCTAAAATCAAAAATAGTCAAAAACAGCCAGTTTTACCCCAGACCCCAGAGGGTTAATGGGCTGTTGTCTAACATGTCGTCCAGCCCCAACAAGGTGCAATGTCACACTAAGAGCACTGCACTCTATAATATTGAATATTATGTTTACCATTGCCATGACAACAATTGGCAACTGCTGTTAGCACATATTAGCTAGGTAACCCCACTGCCTGAAGAACTATAACCCATAAAATTACAATTTGGTGTATCATAACAAAATCAAGGATCAACATCTACAAACAGCCATAGTCCTGAAAACCTTGTCCAATGTGATGTCAAAATTAGAAAAATACGAGCTTAAATCCCCGAGGAGCTATTTTAGCAATAGTGACAGTTGCCTCCACAAGTATGCAAGTTACCTAAAACAATGTGATGAAGATGTGCATCAGAGGGGATTTAGAAGTGGGTATATGAAATGGCAACTGAAAAATTTGCAGTTTTGCATCTTTAGTTGATTTAACTTTAACAGAAGAGCTGTTTAAGTTAAATATCAGCCGAAGCAATCATTCTAACATACATCCGCTTCCTATGGAGTCAACCAGCCACAATACGGACTACACCCCTCTGCCATTGCTTAGCACATTGTAGTCAAACAGGGTATAAAGTAAAATCCTGTCGTGTGGCCAAGCAGCAAGCCAGACCAGTGATATTACATATAGTATAAATAGTACAGAAAAAGAAATGGCATCAGTTAGCTGACACAACTTGGACCAAGAGCAGTTCCTCTACCAAGTCTTCTTCTGGCTAATATCTTTTTGCAGGAGGATAAAGTGGATGAGGTGCAACTGAGGCTCACACAGAAAAGGGAAATCAGAGACTGCCATGTGCACATCTTGTTAACACATCTTTGATGTGGTTGACCACTAACATCCCAAATCAAGCTACTGTACTTGAGGGAATATACATCTTCAGTAACATCATATATAAACAAATGTGTTGATGACGTGGCAATCACAAAGAATGTAAGATTACTTCCCAACCAGAAGGCCTGGATGAATAGAGAGGTGATGCTCATGAAGCTGCTTGGAAAAAACTAAACACTCTGGGCTTCAATGCAGACCCCAGAGAGTTCGGATTGGCAGTCACACCTCTTCTTTGTTAGCAGTTAGCACCAGAGCCCCTCAGGGCTGTGTGCTCAGCTCCCTCCTGTTCACATTGTACACCCATGAACGCACTACCAGACATCAGGAGAACTACATTGCGTATCAACCAAAAAGGCAAGACTTAACCTTTTTGGCTGATATGCAATGGCCAAGACAAGTTTTAAAAACATTAAACTTCATCATCTGGTAGCCTGATAAAATATGAGAAGTCAACAATGTTTCAACAGAATCAGCACTAAAAGCTGAGGAATCTAAATGAACATGGCAGTCTTTAAGGCATCAGTGAAGGTGTCTGTGAACAAGAAGTGGTTGACAATACTTAATAATTCCTTAAAAATGCAGTTACAAACAGTTTTTAAAAATGGGGTAGAAATTGGTCAAGCAGGCACGTTGATGGTTTCAATTCAGAGACCACCTTTCTAATTACCTCTGCATCCACCAGAGTAAAAGAGTGCAAAATATGTTGAAAGTGCTTAGTGTTTTTTAGAACACACTGCCTTGTCTGAATAATATTCCTTCTAATTCTAAATATCTTATCTCTGTAATAGGCTGAGCATTTGTTGCACTTAATAGAGAAAATGGATTATCAGGCTGTCTAAAAAGGGCCCTTGTTTTTTTTTGGCTCTTATTTATAAGTTCGGAGAAGTGAACCTGTCTGCCATTTCTCAGCGGCTTATTATATTGTGAAAGGTGGTTGCACAGAATACCATAGTGAATCTTAAGTTGACTTTTTTCTTCATCTATGCTCGGCTTTCAGACAATTTCTTTAAAGTTTGTTTAACAGTCAAATGTTTCCATGGTGGCTTACATTTTAAAACAGGTCTTTTTAGTTGAAGCAGCACAACAAGATCAACTGTTGACATTTCAGTGTTTAACCATCAGAACCCTAAACCATCGGGCTGAAACCATACCCACAAAGACAGAGGGGAAGGCGAAGGAACAGAAGCACATCAGGGGAACACTGAAAACCTGTCGCTACCCAAACCGGACCTTTGTCAACACCTCTAAAAGATCCAGAGCAGACAGGGAGGAGGAGATGAGAAAATATAATAACATCGTCATTCCCTTTGTCATGGAGATATATGTGAGAAACTAAGGAGGATCTTTAATTAACATCATATTCTAGTTCACTTTAAAACTACTAACACAATGAGGCAGAAACATGTCCATCCTAAGGACAAACACCCAGGCATAAACAGAGAAAAGTAGTTTATGTTGTGTAATGCAGCCAGGACTGCACAGATGTGTGCATTTGGGAGACAAAACTACCTCTCCATAAATGAATGGCACAACACAGGAGGGCCAGCTCCTCAGGTCAAGACACTGCTGTCCACCTCTGAAGGAGAAAAATCATTCCCTTGAGGAAAACAATGTGAAAACCTTGGCTGGAGAATACTGATGGTGCTAGACCAGCACCAAAACCAACCCCAAAACACAACATATGTTGGTCTAGTTACCGGTCACTCAGCATATGTTGTGTTTTGGCGCTGGTGTATGCTGGTTTTTTTTAGCAGGGTTGAAAGAGGAGTAAACGAATCATCTATGTCAAACTGGAATGACCGTCTTTGAACAGAGGAGGTGGCCTAAGACTTACTACTTATCACCCACCTACAATGCCGTACTGAATTCCCTCCCCAGACAACTCTGAAACTCGGAGCTCACATGTGTCCAATGACTCTGTGAGGACACTCCCACACAAGAGCCTGCAACTCCCCTCCAGTTTGTTAGAATTGAAGAGGCCTCTTGGATGAGAGGTGAAATGTCTTCAAGAAACTGAAACAAGTCCAGCTGACTACAATACAGCACTTAGAATTACCATGACCTGGATGACTGAGAACCTTTATCAACATTGAGCCTCTTACTAACTACCAGATCTAAAGTATGCCCATGATAGGGGGTTGGTCCATGGACATGTTGTGTGAACCCAAAATCTTCTAATGGATTAATAAAAATCAGTAGCCCTTTCAAAATCACAAAGAATAGATAACTCTATATACACTGGCTGTTAATATGGGTGACTGGCATTTAAAAATAGAAGCGAAAGATATTCAAAAGAGCTAAAATCATCAAAGGAAACATATCTAAAATCAAGGCCTTAGAAGCAATAGTAGCCAACCCTCCTCTTTTTACTGACATGTTAGATCACAGTCACCACCAAAAATGTATACACAGCACATATAGTCCATGGGCCAGACCAGATTTTGGTACCACTCAAGGTGGCAAAACCTAGTAACATTTTTTGAAATGGTACATGTCCATAGATGATATTTTGGTATGATAACCCATCCTAAGTGGTAGCTTTGTGACAGTTATCAGCACATGAATTTAAACACCCCCTACAATAAATAGGCCTCCAGGCGCGGGTGCATATCTAATTTTATGCTCATTTTTCATTTTTCTCATTTTTTTCTTTTTTATGGGGGCACGTTTGGTAGCATTTTAAAGGGTAGATTCATAGCGTTCATACTTGGGAATCGGGAAAAAGACAGGGCACCAACAAGCGAACAGACTGTGGCCTTCTGAAGTTCTGGCTGACTCATCGTAATGGCAGTCTTTGCCTCTCAAGTTTAAGCTCCAACTTCCTACACCTGACTGGTGAGGAAAACAAATCACAATCACCACGTCTATCAACCGCAAACTTGATAATACTGCTGCCTGATGCCACAATTGTTAACTTTCCAGCCTTACAAGAACAAACTCATCAGATCCTTCCTATCATAAACCATACCTGTTTATCTTCTGGAGCATGCCAGACTCAAGGCAACTTGAGAGGCAAACTAGCAGCAGCCAAGGTTCTGAACTACTTTCCTCCACCAGGGAACTTTATCCCTTTAGCCAAGGATTACCCCAAAAAATGAAAAGAAAGAACACCTGAAAGGCTGAAAAACAACCCAACTGGACACCCACTAATCTTAACTGATGAGCAGTCTTTAAATATTAAATATCAGGATAAAAATCTACTGATCTGATCTGCCTGCTAAATAAAGACTCTTTGAAAGTACCAAACAATTAGCAATTATTGACAATTGTTGCCTGGGCCCATGTTCCACTTTAAGGCCCACAAACAACCCCCACAGTAGGATAATATGGGAGGATAATACATTTCCTGAATTGTTACAGTCCTGTGAGTATTTCAATGTTTGTTATTTGTGTCAGTGTTGTTCCTACCGTCACAATGCTATAAAAAAGTCTAGTTTAGGCAAAAAATTAGGAAAAATAGTTGTTGCTGACAGTTTGAAGAGCCCATGTGACCTTTGTATTTTATAGACAGGCCCAAAACCTGGTTTAGTTGAACACTATGAATCTACCCTTTAAAATGCTACCAAACATGCCCACATAAAAGATGAGTAAAGCTCTGAAAAATTAGCATAAAGTAGGATATGCACCCGCGCCTGGAGGCTTATTTATTGTGGGGGGTGTTTAAATTCACGTGCTGATAACTTCCACAAAGCTACCACTTAGGATGGGTTATCATACCAAAATATCATCTACGGACATGTACAATTTCAAAAAATGTTGCTAGGTTTTGCCACCTTGAGTGGTACCAAAAAGTCACATTTTGACCTTTGGCCTATGGACTAATAGTCAAAATGCACACAGCATATAGATTTACAACAATCAGCCACAACATCAAAACCACTGACAGGAGGTGTGAATAAAATTGATTATGTCGTTACAATGCAATGTTATGTGGAAAACCTTGGGTCCTAGCAAAATGTGGATGTCACTTGACACACACCACCCATCCAAACTCAGCTGTGAACCAAGTTCACCCCCATGGCAACACCAATCCCGATGGGATCAGCACCCCCAACCTGGACAATGTGCCGCGGGAACAGCTCAAGGGATACAAAAAAAGAGCTCAAGGTGACTGATCAAGCATCTGTAGGTTCTGCCAGCACAAGTCAGATCCATGGAAGCCCCACCCCGACATACAGGACCCAAAAGATCCACTACAAACATCCCATAAGTAGTTTCAATGTTATGGCTTATTGGTATATATTTTTACACTATCCACCATAAATATGCACAAAAACAGCCGCTGACCTTTTGAATGCAAGTTGTAGAGTGCAAAAGTGCATGTCACTGTCAGGGTCACCCTCAAAAAATGTGTATGAAATCTCTGTACAGAATCATGCTTTTTATGTATCGCAGGTTTATCCATTTCAATTGATTTCATGTATATCCCATCCATCATAACCACTATCCCAGCACTCACAAGTTGTGAGGCGAGGTACAACTAAATAAGTTGCAAGTCTATCATAGGGCTGACATAAAAACCTTTACACACATAGGTTAATTAGAGTAACTGGTTGAATTGAACTTGCATGTTTTTTTATTGAAGAAAACCATAGTCCCTCAAGGACACTCACCAGGGCAAAGTGCATGTGTTGAAGCCAGTGGTTCATAATGCTGCACCCACAGGTGTTGCCCCTTGGAAGACTAAATTCTCTGAAGACAGTGACCACAACGGATTTGAGCATCTGAAGACTGGAAAGGACACAGCAATAATGTCCTCCACATTTGGGAGATTGAGGGTTGCATTTGGTGGCTGCATTGGTGGAGCCTTTGGAATCAACTTACGTCAAAAAGAATCAGGGTGATCCTTAAAATAGGACATGTAAAGGGAGAATTTCTTTGCAATACTAAGACATTTTGTGGGTCTATCCTTTTCAGCGGTTTTGAGGGATGCTAATGTTGGCCATTTAATAATGGCTAATTATAGGGTTTAATACTGGGATTAAGCTAACATGAATTAACAAAGCCGGTTGCGTATTTTCTGATGTGATAGAAAAGGCTAATGCAAGGTAGTCAATGCAGTGTGTGTGTGTGTGTGTGTGTGTGTGTGTGTGTGTGTGTGTGTGTGTGTGTGTGTGTGTGTGTGTGTGTGTGTGTGCATGTGTGTGTGTGTATGAGATTACCCGCTAGATGAGGTGCTGGCCAGTGATCGTCTGAGGCTGACTGGCTGGTTGACAGACTGGTTGAGGTCGTAGGCCAGATGACCCTGGAGCTCTCCCATAGAGAAACTAGGACCTACGCCTGTGACTACTGGAGCTACACACACAGGGAGAATATGCAATGTGGTAATGATGGTCACAGTGAAAACAGAATATCTATCTTATTTTTTTTTAGGTCCACTGTACTAATCGTAACCTTGTTCAAACATAAGAAACTCCATTACACTGGGTCTTTAATATCTATCCTCTGATGTTTCATCAAATCCAAATGGGTTTTGAATGTCATGCTGTCAAAAAGACAATTGTAAGTTTTTGTTTGTTTGTTTGTTTTGTTTATTAAGTTTTGGCAGCCAGTAGTTTGATTCCCATAGAAGAACAAAGTTGCTAAATTCCAGCATACACCTAGATACAGTTGACACTATCAAACAATAATGTTTGGTGATGCTCTTTTGTGCCAAGGTGTCATTGAAAGACAGACATTGTGCTGAATTTGGCTGAGCTTTCTCAAGTCCACGTTCTTACTGCACCATTCTCTCTGTATGTGCAACACAGAGCAAATAAGTGACTGCTATATTTCCATGTGCTATCCAAAAAACAGAAGATAACCCGTGCACAACAGTGCTTCTCTTCTGGGTGCACATGCGGCAGGGCAAACCATAGTAGAACAAATAATAAAATAGGATTTCCCTCCAAAATACACCATTAATGTTACACTATGTTTGTGTTATATGACAGAGATTACCAGGCTCCAATTAGTGTTAGGGTTGGGCGATATGAACAAAAAATCATATCACGGTATTTTCAGGCTGACTGGCAATGCATGATATAAATCTTGAAATTTTCTACGTAAGGGGCTCAATGTTCAGCTGTATGTCAATGCCACATTTGTCACAAGCACCTTTTCAAAACATACTGTGATCACAAAAAATGCAAAGACAGGGTTTTCTTCCCCATATGAAAATATACAGCTGCATCATATGTAAATGACAATTTACATAAAATTGATATTTAATACATGGCTATGTTCATACACATGGACAGTGTGAGGGAAGGAGAGGGCAACAGAGGTATGTGTGTATGAAATGTCTGTATCATAACTGTACTGCATCTTTGTAAAAACATCTGTTTCACTATCACAAAACAGCCTGACTCTACCCAGTAGAATTGTGGCACACTATGATTCACCTGTTTCCCATCAGCTCATCATCCTCTAGCCATAATACCCGGGTCTCTCCACTACTCTGGTGCCAGACTGTTCCATCGCATATGGTGGATGAGCTCGAGTTACTTCCTCAATGAATTTTGACACTATGTGCGCCTAGAGTATTTTGCTACCTGTTTTTGTCACTGTGCTTTTTTTGTCTGAGATTGGATCTCAACCCACACTTGATTACACTGTCCCGACCACACCACCCATCCTGCCTGCCCTCATATTCCATTTGTTTGTTAAACAAACACTCTTGGATTGTTTTCCTGCCTCTGTCTCTGCATTTTGGGTCCACACAAAAACCCCAACCCTCACACATGCAGCACATTTCTCACAGATTGATTTTGCGTAGCATTAGCAACATGTACACTGATCAGGCATAACATTATGACCACTGACAGGTGAAGTAAATAACTCTCTTCATCATGGCACCTGTTAGTGGGTGGGATACATTAGGCAGCAAGTGAACATGTTGTCCTCAAAGTTGATGTGTTGGAAGCAGGAAAAATTGGCCAAATTGTGATAGCAACTAGGTCAGAGCATCTCCAAAACTGCAGCTGTTGTGGTGTATTCCTGGTCTGCAGTGGTCAGTATCTATCAAAAGTGGTCCAATGAAGGAACAGTGATGAAACCATGACAGGGTCATGGGCGGCCAAGGCTCACTGATGCACTTGGCGACCGAAGGCTGGCCTGTGTGGTCCAATCCAACAGATAAACTAATGTTGCTCAATTTGCTGAATAAGTTAATGCTGGCTCTGAAAGAAAGGTGTCAGAATACCCAGGGCATCACAGTTTGTTGCGTATGGGGCTGCATAGCTGCAGACCGGTCAGGGTGCCCATGCTGACACCTGTCTACCGCCGAAAGCACCAACAGTGGGCACGTAAGCATCAGCACTGGACCACGAGCAATGGGAGAAGGTGGCCTGGTGTGATGAATCAAGATTTCTTTTAAAACACGTGGATGGCTGGGTGCCTGTGCTTTGCTTACTTGGGGAACACATAGCACCAGGATGCACTTTGAGAAGAAGGCACACCGGTGGAGGCAGTAGCTGTATCCCAGTTCCTGGGCTGCATCCTTCGAAGGCTGTAGCCTTTGCGGCCTTCGAAGGTGACTCCCTCTGACAGACCTTCAAAGGCTGTGTCAACTGCTGTTAAATGGGATGGTCCAGCCTTCAGAGTATTTCCTGGTTGCGTCACCAGATGTTCCTTGCCCTTACTCTTACATCATGATTTCTGCCACCCAGGCCCGCGAAAGTAAGAGTGAAAAAACGTGTAGAAAGTAAAAATATTTTACCTAGAACAGTTTTTGATTTTCTTTTTAATCCTGCTGGTGCTGGAGGAAGAGGAGAAGCGGCTCCGTTGGCATCGGCGCAGGCTGGCATATTTCCGGTTAAGAGAGCATCATAGAGAGGTAAATCTGTTATTTGAACCCACATTAATGTTTTCATTATTAAATCTGCACCACATGATTTTGCCACAAAGAATCTTGGGATATGTGAGGCCACGAAGAATAGTAGCAGTGCATCCTCTAAAAAGAGGGAAAAGAATGCCGCATTTGTGGGGGCAGCCCTTGCACAGCGTTGTGACATAATTGGCCTTCAAATGTGTCCTTCGAAGGATGCAGCCCCTGAATTTGGAGACAGCTACGGTGATGCTTTGGCCAGTGTTCTGCTGGGAAACCTTGGGTCCTGCCATCCATGTGGATGTTACTTTGACACGTACCACTTACATAAGCATTGTTGCAGACCATGTACACCCTTTCATGGAAATGATGTTCCCTGATGGCTGTGGCCGCTTTCAGCAGGATAATGCCATGCTACAAAGCAAAAATGGTTCAGGAATGGTTTTAGGAACACAACAATGAGTTTGAGGTGATGACTTGGCCTCCAAATTCCCCAGATCTCAATCCACTCGAGCATATGTGGGATGTGCTGGACATGGTCTGATCCATGGAGGCCCCACCTCGCAACTTAGAGGACTTAAAGGATCTGCTGCTATCATCTTGGCGCCAGATGCCACAGCACACCTTCAGGGATCTAATGGAGTCCATGTCTCGATGGGTCAGGACTGTTTTGGCAGCAAAAGGGGACCAACACTATATTAGGCAGATGGTCATGATATTATGCCTGATTGGTGTGTGTGTTACATTTTAGAATTATTATCACACTGATTCAAATGGAGTGGTGGTGTGTGCTGTGTCTTTTCAGCTTAACAGGAGAACTTGTCAGTGAGTGAAACGGCGCTGTGTTGAGGGTGAGTGAGAGATGGAAGAGAGGCATCATGTGGTGCAACTTTATATCAGTATACCATACAGTATTGTCTAAAACTATATCTTACTGTGAAAATATATCAATAGTTTTTAAATGGTTGTTATATCGCTCTGATCCCCCTTTGATATTTGGTCAATCCACAGAATTTTTAACCTTCCAATGGCCAACCCTGCAATCATACAACCTTCTTGAGGTGTCAGATGATGTTACATGCTCAATGTAATTTAAACTAATATATAAAGGGTTGGTATTACAATAAATTGTATTATTTTAGTAGGGTAAAAGCTAAAGCTAACAATAAAGAAGACTTACTTCTTGAGACCTGGACCAGCTCAGTGACACTGAAAACTCCTGATGTCACAAAACTCTCCTGATACTCTGGACCATCTGTGGAAACACAGCAGCAGTTACACATTAATACCATTTTTACACCAAAATTATTCAATATTCATTTTATCTTCAATGCAGGGAAAACCCACTATCACACCAACAACTGCCAGTAGACCAGTTTGCTGGTATGTTTTTTTGCCCCTGGTGTGTCACATTTAATGTTTCAAACACACTGGAAAAAACAGAACACTAAAAAAGCAGTGGACCATATACCGCATCAGACTGCACTGAGACGTCGGCATTGTTTTAACTTAAAAAATTATAAAATATAAAAAAAAATCTTAATCGAAGAAGATTCCGAACCAGACACTTTTTTTTGTTTTTGTTTTTGTGCTTAGGAGAGATTATGTTTCCTCCTCATCTCTGTTGAGAAAGCACATATGCAGTAGCCAGTTGATTGAAAAGCCAGCAAGTTCTGGGTACTGACTTGGAGGCCAGTGACAATGTTATGGTGGTTACTTTCAGAAAATCTCAACATCATGAACCACAGTTTCAGAAACAGACTGTGGAGACTGTGGAGACTGTGGAGAAGCAGCAGGTTTCTTGTGAAAACCTTATCTCTAGAGTGAGATAATAGGAGCATGTGGGTGGCTACTAATATGACAAGCAATTATTTGAGACTGAGGCTGACCTTAACATTAGCCTATGCTCTCTCATGTTTGTTGTTCTTTTATTATGAAGCACTCTATGCTGCTGAACCAATTGGCCTTCGGAGATAAATACATTTGAACTAGACACTAGTTTAAAAACTGAGTGGGCAAAAGCTTCTAAAGATCCCCCATCACTTTCAGAGAGCCACGATTACTGCCTACAATGTGACAGCTGCTATAGGAGCCGGATGTGTTTGGTTGTGTTCTGAGGTTTCTGGTGTAATTCAGTCAGTGTGTGTGGGGGGTCGCTGTGCTGTCAGAAGGGGAACTCAGGTGTATATAGGTGGCATTGCACACTCTTTGTCAGGTTTTTGACCGCTGTGGCACGGAGCCGCTCTTCGTGAAGTTGTTTTGTTTGTTAGTGTGTTCTTTTTTGTTTATGGACAATGGACAGCAATAAACCCACTGTGTCGCAACTCAGGTAACAGCGTGGACATTCATTCAATGCGGTATGAAAGCATTGGCCAAGGCGAGGCGTGTCAACCAGGTGATCCCGGAGTTAGAAACCTCAGTAGCTCAAGACTGAGCTCCTTTAATATTAGTCGAAAACCTGCACCAGTTGGAGCTTTGTGGGACACTCCAGCACGTTTGGTACAGAACGGAGGTGACGAGTGGAGCTGCTGGAAGCGTTTTGGACTTCGAGGGAGTTTGGAGAGCGTCTGGACGTGGATATCAAGACGCCGGAGCCGCGGTGCTGGGGCTAACTGGCTGTGGAGCATCGGACCACCGGACCATGGGATCGCGCTACACCGGTAAATGGCCATTCAAATTGTGTGCACACATAACCAGGCATAAACCCAATGCACTGGTCACCGAAGCAGGGGGGACAATAAACTTTGTGTCATTATTTTTTTTTTTTTTGCTGCGGACTGTTTATCAACTGACTATTCATCATGGAAAAGCACGACGCTACGTCAGACATAATTAAAGCTGCCGGGATTAATGTGCAAACTGTAAATAAATCCAATACTGTGGCTGGCGGTGTTGAAACACAAACTCAAAAACGAGTGGTTAAACTCACTGCAAAGGTGCTTGCTAATGAATTAGAAAGGCTGCAATCTGGCAGAAACGCTACGTTAAACAAAACCGTCATCATAAGAAAATCAATACAAGGTTTGATGCTAAAGCATGATAAAACATAGGTACAGGGTGCTCTTGAGCAATTGTATGAATTCTGTTATTAAGTAAAAAACATGCATAACAATTTGTTGGGTTTGTTGCCATGTGAGGAAAAGGAAAAACATGAAATATGGTTTAAGGCAAAAATGTTGCCTATTAATGAGTGTATTGCTAACACAAAAAAGTGGGTATCATGTGATGAAGGTAATGCAAACGAAAATGGTAATGTTGTGGATGACATCAATCCTAATGACAGTGTTTCAAATATTAGTAAACGCTCAAGCCATAGGAGCTGTAACAGTGCAAGATCAAGTACTGCATCATCTGCAGCCATATAGGCTAAAGCTGAAAAGGCAGCACTTGTTGCTCTGGCTGCAGCTTTAAAAGAAAAGCATGCCTTGGAGGAACAGGCACAGCAGCTGAGAAGGAAAAGAGAGCAGCTTGATTTGGAAGCTGAAATAGCTGCATCCACTGCTAAGCTGGCTGTATTACAGGCTTCAGAGCGGAGAAGTTCTTCTCAAGCACACAGCAATGGTATGAATTCCTATTTGGAAGAGAAAAATAAAAGGCTGGAACAATCTGTCAACATGTTAAACCCTATGGCAAAGACGTACCATCCTGTTGCATGGAAATCAACACAACAAAATGAATCATCACAATGGTCACTACAACCCAACAAAACCCTATTAAAGTATGTGTGACCCAAGGAAACAAAAATGAGCAATGGGTCCAAGCTGCTTCAACGCATCAGTGCAGCCAAAATGAACAGCAACAGGTTAATATGTCTGGAACATTGCTGCATTCTCAACACCAGTCATCAACTGCTCAACCTATATACCATCACCACATCAGCCACAGTCCACCTGGCACTCATACTATCATGCAAACGCAAAATGAAATAACAGCAGCCCTGGTACAGCAACAGCATATGATGTCACTGCCACCACGAGATATTCCCATATTTGAGGGGGACCCTCTCCATTACAGGACGTTCATCAAAGCCTTTGAGCTAGGAGTAGAGGAAAAGGCAGGAAAAGCGGATAGTTTGTACTATCTGGAACAGTTCACAAGAGGACAGCCACGTGAATTGGTGCAAGGCTGCCAGCACATGGCTCCAGAGCATGGTTACGCAGTGGCAAAGGAATTTCTCCAGAAACATTTTGGAAATCAGTACAAAATCGCAAGTGCTTATATGGAAAAGGCTCTGGCCTGGCAGACAATTAAAGCTGAGGATGTGAAAACACTGCAAGCCTATTCCTTATTTCTGCGTGGATGCTGCAGTGTAATGGAAAAGCTTCAGTACATGCAGGAACTGAATATGCCAGTAAATATGAAAGCCAAACTCAACCATCTTGCTTCATGGATATGGTCATGTTTTATTGAGCGTCGTGTCAGGATTCTTTCTGACCCTTTGTTTTGTGAGATACAGGAGTCATCTGGTGTTGCTGGGATAAAGACTGTCACTGGGTTTAAAGCACAACCTAGAAACAAAATGAAAGGAAATGTCTTGGCCACCACCATAACATCTATGGGAGTGCCTGAAAAGGTTAAAGAGCCCACATCACATCCAGAAAAGGCTGAATGCCTTTGCTGTGCTCGTAGCCACTCCTTGGAGGACTGTAAACAGTTCAAGGGTTGGAAGCACAAGGAAAAGATTCAGATTCTAAGGCGAAATGGGGTTTTGCATGTTTATGTGTGGGACACGTGAGCCATGAGTGTGAAAGCCGCCTGACATGTAAAATATGTAGTCATACCCATCCCACTGTGCTTCATATTAAAAGGCAACCAGCCCCAGAACAGTTTGAAACATCTCACCAGCCAACTTCACTTAAAACATGTGGACATACAGGGGCTGGTAAGGACTGGTGTGTGTTATCCATCCTGCCTGTAAAGGTCAAAAGTGCAAAATGAAATCACACAATAAAAACCTATGCCTTTTTGGACCCAGGAAGTTTGGCAACACTCTGCTCAGAACATCTAATGTGGAAGCTGAACATCACAGGGAGAAAAAACAACTTTCTGTTGAGCACAATGGGGCAGAAAACAGTGGTTCCAGCATACTCATTAACTGGCTTGGAGGTATCTAATCTGGACAGCAATGACTATCATATTCTCCCAGAGGTTCTCACACAGACAAAAATGCCGGTCAATGGTAATAACATGGTAACGTCTGAAGAACTGGCAAAGTGGCCATATTTGTCCTAGGTGAACATCCCAAACATAAAAGCAAATGTCAGCCTGTTAATTGGAACCAATGCTCCCAAGATATTAGAACCTTGGGTCATTAACAGTAGCGGGAATGGCCCATATGCTATAAAGACAGTGCCTGGATGGGTTGTTAATGGACCACTGAATGGAAACAGTGGTGCTTCGGAGTTGGAGCTGCCCTTGGCGATAGAGAACAGGATTTCTGTGGGCAAGCTTGAAGAAATGCTGGTCAAGCAGTACAGTCATGAGTTTAATGAGAAGACCATAAAGGAGAGGGAAATGTCCAGAGAAGACCATAGGTTTCTGGAAATCATGGAGTGCTCAGCAGTACTTCAGGAGGGAAGGTACTGTTTGAAACTGAAAAAGAGGTCTGTCTGCCTAAAAACTTTGCAGTGACTAAGCAAAGGCTCCAGGGTTTGAGGAGAAAATTGCTGAACAACAAACACTTGCATCAGGAGTATGCTGGGCATATTAACACGCTCATCAGTAAGAACTATGCAGAGCAAGTGCCTCAGCAACAGCTGCATGGTGAAAGGGGTAAGGTGTGGTACATCCCTCACCATGGTGTCCACCATCCGAGGAAAGGATCACTCCGGGCCACATTTCAAGGAGCATCCTTGAACAGTGAATTGTTGCCAGGTCCTAACCTCACCAGCTCATTGCTTGGAGTTCTTCTTCATTTCAGAAATGAAGTGGTGGCATTCATGGGTGACATTCAGGCCATGTTCCACCAAGTAAAAGTTGAGGACTAACTTTTTTAGCTTGACTGGAATTGTAGTGACAGGAGTGCCAATCTACCCCATCACCTCACTTTTAACTAAGGAAAAATGGCCAGTCTCCACATTGTAGTGTACTTTAGAAATGTATTAACTCGCCTTATAAACACTTGACGGAGACTCGACTGCATGTGGACATACATGGAGCGTAAACTGAAAATGCATGTGGGCCCAGTGTCATGTCCTGTAATATTTTGTGGGGTATTGTGATGCTTGGTGTGGGTTCTTGTGTTTTCTGCCTTGTGCTTACAGAGGTGCTTGGAGAGGCTGGGCGGAGTTTTCCGATGACCGGAGCTGCTGTCACAGACGCACCTGCAGCAGGTTGGCAATCAGCAGCTGCTGATAAAGCCTAGCTCCTCACGCTACCTGCTGCCAGATGATTCTATCGACTAGAAATAGTACATGGCTGCAAATAGACTGTAGATTACTACAGTTTCTACTATGTTATTTCGTTCTTCTGTGAGATTAATTACTTTTGTGCCCTTCCTCCAGTGATCACCCACCCGCCGGCTTCCTGTGCGCTCAGCTCCAGCCATCCAGCCCTCCGTACCTCTTTAGGCATTGCCTCACTCTCAACTCCCCGGCACTTCCTGCATCCCTGTAAGCTACAGCTCCTGCGCCACCACCTCCACGCTACCAGATGGACAGTATGCCTGGAGCACTCAACTCCCGCAATATCAAAGATCAATAAATCACCTTTTTCGAAACTATTATCTGCTTCCGCACTGCTTGTCCGCACTTGGGTCCTCACTCCAACCGGCTCAACACCTACCCCTGAACCAGTTCCTGTGTTGACGTCACTTATGTTTCCCTATGCTTTACACTGCATGGAATACTATATAGTGTTTTTTAGGGATAAAAGTGCTGGCAATACACTCAAGAGTGCTAGGATGGAGAGCTTGTGCATTGAGAGAAAATGCTGTATGTGGGTCTTGTCTCTATGAATACGGTATCCTGACATTCACAGCTATATGTACGATAGTGCCTCTTTGGTTTTTACTCTTTTTCTGTTTGTTGACAACTTTCAGGGAGACTATCAGCCCAACAGAGCATCTGTGCATCTGCCAATGGTGATTTGGGATTTTGTAATCCTAACCCTCTCATTCCATACTTTGCTAGGAAAAAAAATACATTATTTGATAAGTACTTGCTTTAGTAACCCATTTTAATGAGTATGGCTGGGATCAATATTTATCAGCAGTTAAAACATTTTGGAATGCAAAAGAGGTTTAATCTGTCATGAGCAAGTAAATTAAGCAGTTTTCTCTTGTTTGTTGACTTTTTCCCTCATTGAATTGGACTAAACTTAGGTATTACTAATAAGACAACCACTTAGATGAAAATAAAGAATAGTTGACAGTTATGCTGACAAAAGTTATCTTGACAAATTAATTCCATTAACATTTGTCTCATTTTCTCACAGTACAGCTTCCTTGCAATAGGAGACTACGGTAAACCTTTCTTTTACAGTCCCCTAATTACCAGGTATTTACCTGGTAAATTCATGGTAACACAAAAGTGTTACTAGGTAATTACCAATGGTAATGAGATAGTAAATACAATACCTAGTAACACATTTTTGTCACCATATAGTTACTGGGTAAATTGCTAGTAATTAGGGCACTGTAGGTACCTGCTTATTATCAGCAGTAATTGCCCAATAACACACTATAATTCACCATAGTTACCAGGTAAATACCAAGCATTTTGGCCATAGTTTCATTGCACTTACCTTGTTAGTAATTACCCAATAACACACTACAATTTACCATGTAGTTACCAGGTAAATGCCCAGTATTTTGGCCATAGTTTCATTGTATTTACTTTCATATTACCATTGGCAATTACCTAGTAACACTTTTGTGTTACCATGAATTTACCAGGTAAATACCTGCTAATTAGGGGACTGTAAAAGAAAGGCTTAACGAGACTCCTACTGAACTATGATACCTAGCAACCGAGTGGAGTGCTGCATTGGAGGTATAGTGAAGGATGTCTGTGAAGCAATATGGAGCTGCCTTCCAGATGACTACATGTCTATGCCCTGGAAGGATAATTGCTCATTATTTCAGCATCCTCTGTGCCTTTACCAACTGCCTTGGTGCAATTGATGGGAAGCACATCACATTCCAGGCCCCAGCTTGCAATGGTTGACTTGTCTTTAACTATAAGGGAAACCCTTAATTCAGTCTCCTTGCTGCTGTATGCCTCTGCTTTTGGCAGGGCCCTGAGCCAAGGGACACCTTAACCTGCCTGAATACACCCCTCTCCCTGTAGCAGTGGAACTGGGCCCTGTCCCCTATGTTTTTATGTCCTTCCCTCTCAGAACAGATATGCTGAGACCCCACGCAAACGCAGGGACTATGACGGGACATAACATGGACTTTTTTACCTCCTACAGATCCATAATTAATATACAATTGATGCAAATAGTTTTAACAGCAATAGTTGCAGTAAGAGTCAAAGCTGTAGTAGTTGTAGCAGCAGTAGTGTTAGTAGGTTGTAGTAAAGAGTAATAGTTGTAGTAAGTAGAATTATGCAAAACAAATATTTTCCATATCTTCATCTTCAGCATATCATTTAAAGCAACACCTCGTAACTTATTAACCATCAACAGAAAATTGTAAAGAAATACAAACAAATGACCTGTAAAACAAAACATCTAGACACAGGTACATTTGAAACCAACTTATTCATTTGATTTGTTACACATCTACAGACTTAAACATCTAGACACATTTGAACTTTTTAATATCACTATGACAATAACATGTTTATTGATTACAGTATAAGCAAAAAGACAAGCTTAACATAGGGAATTTGAAGTGCGGAAGTGCTTTTTTTCTATTATCAAGTCTTTTAAGAGCCAGTACTAGACTTGGAGGGAAATGCTACTCTTCAGCAAAGTCTTTGTTAAGGACTTCTGGATCTTCCTGCTGAAACACAGAGGGCATTTGGTGGAGGTGGTGTGGCCCTTCCTCATTTGGCTCCATGTACCACATCCCAGGGGGGGCCAGGCCAGTCACTGACCTCTCTGTGCTTTAGCAGGGGGAGCAGATCTATGTGCCTGTGGTGGTGCAACAGAGCAGGGTGAAGTTGTGGATGGACCAATGGCAGCATCACAGTGGTATCTGCCCCACTCCTCTGCTCCTTCACAGCCCTTCTCTCTTTCCTGTACTTATCTCTGAAAATACTTCCACTGAGCTTGACAATTAGTAAAACAAAACAGATTTTCACATCAAGGTTGTAGTACTGAGTTAGATTAAAATTTAGCTAGCTTTATTTTGGGGATTTATGCATCAATAGGAATTATTAAGGTCATTATTTGTCCACAGAGATGACAGCCTAGTCCACTCAGTAATGTCAATAAAGTATCTTGCTGTACAGCCAAGAATAGGCCTAAAAACCCACCAAGGTGTGGAAAGGAATTAACTCTAAACTCAGATAGCAGTGTAACAAAGTATTGTGCAGACATGCAGTGGCTGAACTAGAGCTCACAGAAAACCAGAACACCAATCTGTGTACAGGTAACACATTTATTACTGAACTATACACAAAGGACAAAACACAACAGCGCACTAGAATGCTGGATCACACAAACACAAGACAATGAAGGATAAATTAATGGAAACCTGGTGAAATGCAGCAAAAACTTAAAATAAGGCCATTACTACAGGTGAAGGTAAGCCAATTGTAATTACCTTATCTACCCAGTCAGCAGAAATGGAAATGTACAGTTACTTGCACGGTCCCAGAGTTTGATTGTGTCCGATGCAGGTGTTGTGAACTGATGCCCGGCAGCCGTCAAGGGAGGAAAATTATCTGTCTGGGGTGGTACTCCAAGGTGATCTAATGTATATCAGATCCTACAACTTCTCATAAATATGTATGATGAGTAAAAATGATTTCTGATTGCCAGTTTGAATCTAAATGAAAAAAGCTGCGCAGTGCCAAACGGACAAACCAGTTTTCTGAATAGTGGATGAGCTGCTCTACTTCATGAGCCACAGCGGCCCCCAGAAATAATTGCGATTATACATGTGCATGAACTTTACATAATAAATTGTAACAAAGTGAATTTTCAAAACACAAACAATGTTTCTCTATTATGAAAGATCCTTTACATTACCCATGGTAGCTGTTCGACTGTCTTCCTGATCAGAGCCCACTCCTGTATGACTGGGACTGCTGCTCTGCTCCGCCTCTGGAGAAAGAGAATGGGCGTGTGAGAGACTTGTTTGTTTCAAACACTTCACAATAGAGACAATTTTAAGTACCAGATTAACATTCAGAAAGAGAGAGAGAGAGAGAGAGACAAAACTATTTACTTACAACTAACAAGTAACAAAGTTTGGTCAAATTAATCACATCACTACACAACTTGCTGTAAAGAAACACCAATGTAAAATAAACTTATCTAATTTCTTTGTTAGGGAAAGTAATCTGAAATCCTCATGAACTTCCCCATGAGCAACAAACACTGAATGACACAAGAATGTAAATCCGGTTCTGAACCATTTTCAGTATTTTTTTTATTGCTAGCTTAGCTTGTTTGAATCAAAAATTGTCTCTTGTCAGATGTAATTTTTCCACCTCATCCCTCTGATGCCAACACCAAAGATGAAGTCAACTTTAGTCCATTTTTCATTACAGTTAGAGAGATTAATTATCTCTGGCAACAGAAAGGACACTTATTGGATGTAGTAGATTAGATAGTTAATGATTGCTAGCACTCCCTGCAGTATCCTCCACCGCTAGTCACCTGTCATTTTGTTCAGGGGGAAAAGCACCCTTCACACTGGGCTCTTCTGCCACTTTTAACTTAGGTCTCCATTCAAAGTCTTTTCACTCATTCTGCCTTTGTGTCTTCAAGGCAACAACACAACACTTGTGCATGACTTTTACACAATTAGAATCAGTTCATGGAGGTAAAAAAGAGTAAGATTACAGATAGACAACGTGTAATATTAACATAGACAGTGGTTATTTGCACTCTACATAGTACATACAATTAGCTAACATAAACTGTAAACTTCAAATAGATTATTGTACCCTATTATCTTTTTTAAACAGATGCATCAACTTATTCTGCACATCTATTCGACAACCCTACAACTTGAAAGATGTACAACCTGCTGTAGACAATACTATTGTCCACTTGAATAAACTTCAAACTAATCTATATATATCCATACATCCGTCCATCCACCTTCCTCCGCTTATCTGGGGCCGGGTCGCAGGGGCAGCTGTCTGAGCAGGGACACTCAGACTTCCCTCTCCCCGGACAATTCCTCCAGCACATCCGGGAGGATCCCAAGGTGTTCCCAGGCCAACAGAGTGACATAGTCACTCCAGCTTGTCCTGGTGGGACATGCCAGGAACACCTCCTGAGGAAGGTGTCAGGGGGCATCCGATACAGATGCCCGAGCCACCTCAGCTGGCTCCTCTCGATGTGGAGGAGCAGCGGCTCTACTCTGAGTTCCTCCAGGATGACAGAGTTCCTCACCCTATCTCTAAAGGAGCGCCCCTGCAGAGGAAACTCATTTTGGCCGCTTGCAGGAGCTCTCCCCCAACCTGGAGGGAGAAAGCCACCTTTTTCTGGTCGAGAACCATGGCCTCAGACTTGGAGGTGCTGATTCTCATTCCACCTGCTTCAGACTTGGCTAGGCTGCAAACCGCCCCAGGGCATGCTGGAGGTCCTGGCTCGAAGGAGCCAACAAGACAACATCATCTGCGAAAAGCAGAGATGAAATCCAGTGGCTCCCGAGCCAGACGCCCTCCGGCCATTCCAGTCGACGTGAACGTCCTTGTTTTAATTTCTTTCATCTGGGGCTTTGGAACCGCTCTTAGTCTGACCCGTCACCTAGGACCTGTTGCCTTGGGAGACTCTACCAGGGGAATTAAGCCCCAGACAACATAACTCCTAGGATCATTCAGGTGCTCAAACCCCTCTACCATGGTATGGTGGAGGTTCAAGGAGAATCTATATACATATTTCTTCATATATATATATATATATATATATATATATATATATATATATATATATATATATATATATATATATATATATATATATGACCTGTGCATGCCTGACCAGGAAATTTTTCTTGAATTTGGGTTTGAACTGAATCAACCGGAAGTATCTGACCATAAATACTTCAGTTGTTAGTTAGTCAAAAACTGTCTGATCAAAAGCATAGCATGTGCTTAGAAAGTGTACTTTTGTTGTTTTCATGTTTTTATGTTAGGTCCGTGTGTGTACAACGTTCCACAGGGGAAGGCCATTTACATCACAAATCTGTGTCACACTTCTGTCTGTTACTGCACCAAGTGTATGTATTTTTTATGTGGCAGCCTTTATGTCCACTAAATTTTCCTCAGGATAGCTGACTTGCAGTTATAGGTAACTTTCTTTACAATGAAATGTTATTATATAGGCTACAACAAAATGTGAAAAATATAAATAAAAAAGTGTATAATTTTCTGTCATGAGTATATCTTTTCACTGAAAGAAAAGAAAACAGGCTCAGTTGCAGTGTCTTCTTTTGAGTTGTAGACTTTGTTAATTTTTTTGTCTCAATGATTGTCATTATTAGTGCTTAAGTGTATATAAAAAATAAATGAATATAAAAGCGATTCGTCAAAATAAGTTAAATGTAAACTTTAGTGCTTTTTAATCAGAAAACGCAGAGTTTTCAAATCTACTTGTATTTGCAGACCTGCCACATCCAATATGGCAGCAACGTCATCATACCACCCAGTGAGTCAGTGCAGAATCTATGTACATAATATGTCTATGGTTGGGACAACACTGCAATTGCCAGTATCTAAACTTATTCAAGTGAGGAGAACTACCACCATGGATGTGGAATCTTGATGGTACAAACACTTAGTAGTATAAGAATTTATTTTTCTCTTTTATCAGCCATTGAAGAATTGTATTTTCAGCATTTACTTTCTCTGCAACAAAGGTCAATATACAAGCAATAATCTATGGCTGTACTTAACTGTGATTTTAGCACAGCTAACAGGCACTGTTGGTCACAAAGAGAAGCAAGGTTCCTTCAACCCTTTCATGAAAAAATACTTTAAAGGCTATTTTTACATTTGTCTATGATATGCTTTATAGCTTCCAACATTGATGATGACAGCGTTCATAAAAAAGGCACACTTTTTGCTTGACAGCAGTGTTCGGTAACTTTACTTTTAAAAGTAAGTAGTAAACAGTAGTAAAGTAAGTGCATGGGCTTTTTTTAAAAGATGAACAAACAAAATGATGTAAAATAATGGGGAATATAAGTAAATGCTGTCTTCCATGCCAGGGGTTCCCAAACTTTTCCACGCCAAGGCCCCCCAAACAGAATTACCTTCTGGCTGGTGACCCACAAACCCACAGACAATGCTACAAAATATGTAAAGAAACATAAACTTTTAGAATGTATTTTCTAACTTTTATTCACTACTCAATAATTATTACATTTTTTTGGCATAAGAAAATTATTAACTAACATCTAAACACTCGTTTGAGAGGGTCTCCAGACAAATGATGCATTTCGGGCAATCACGGTCACTTTTCTGTATGGCTGTAAAGCCATACTTAATTATGCTGCCTCTAAGAGCTTCTTAAGAAACTTGATCTTAAGGTTCTCCTAAGAAGGCAGTTAAGAACGTGTCTGGGAAACACCCATATCTTAGTGATCCTTCTTAGCCAAACCCTTCTTAAGAGCCTTCTTAAGTCCTTAAGAACAATCGAATCTGGGAAACGTGGCCCTTGTCTGTTCATTGAATCTGTCTGCCTCATGTTCCTGTTCATGTTCATGTTCATGTTCATGTTCATGTTCATGTTCCTGCTCCTGCTCCTGCTCCTGCTCCTGTCTGTTTCCAGTCCCCTCGTGGTATGTTTTGGTTTTCAGTTTTCCATGTTTGAGTTGACCTTTGATTTTTGATTTGCACTTTGTATTTTCCTTTGCAACTTTGTCTCGCTATTGTGTTGCTACTTAGGTTTTGGTCCTTGGACACATTTTCCTTTGTGGTCATTGGTTTTGTTTGTCACATTTCAGCTTTGTTTAATAAAGCTTGCCTTTTGTTTTCCCCATTAATCCTGCCTCTTGTCTTGAGAGAAAACTGCATTTTGGGTCCACCTCCTATCTCCATAGCGTGACACCTGCATTTAAACATTCCATCAGATCGGATCGGATTTTGCGCTCTGTGCAGGCTCGAGATTTATTTTATTTTTTTACGGGGGCTGTGAACCGGAAGTAGAAGGACAGAAGCGGCAAGAGCGCCATTGTGCATCTAGTTTATGTAATTATCATGTACACCATATATGAAATGTACAAAGATGTAGCTTTGTCTCGCTCTTCATACGCCATCTTTCTCGAATACCGAGAGTTGTTGCTGGTGACTTAAAGAGGTCAGCCGGCGGTTGCTCTGTTACCACTACTTGAAGTAGGTACAGCGCCACCTAGCGTACTGGGGTATGACATGCTTTGGACAGTAATTTGATTTTCTCACCGGCATGTATACTCGAACAGTAGCAGTTGTCTGATTGAGTAGCATTGTCGAACTATGGCAGTTATCTGACTAAGCTGTGCATGTAAACGTGCTGAGTGAATTGTTATCAAAAAAGGTTGTTTGTGTCTGCAACAAAAAATACATGTAAATGCTGTATTCAAAGCAAGAGAATGCTTTTATTTTATTGGTAGTATACCTTTAGGCTCCTTGGAGGAGGATGGCAGGCAGAACTGTTGGAATCTGCTGTCAGCTCTGCCAATTAAATTCAGTGTCTTTCCCAGGAGGCCAAACTACTGGCTCACTGATTAGTTGTTGGGAAGGCGAGAAGTAACAGGGTACAAATACATAGCCACTGCACTTTACTGGAGTATTTGTGTTTTCTGACAACTTTTTACTTCTACTCCCTACATTTCAACACAAATGTCTCTTCTTTCTACTCCTTACATTTTCAAATCAGGCTTGTTACTTTAATGTAATGCATTTGAGGGGAATTATCCATTAGTTTTATTTTGCACCTCTGCACACAGCATCAACATCACTGACTGATTCAGAGCATATCGCGCACAGCATACGTAGCCAGAGGAAAAAATACTAAAGCCGTAACAAGACAGAAAAAGACAAAAGGGGAGTCTTGAATAGGGAGAAAAGGTGTGTAGTGACAAAGGCTCAGGTTCAGTTAATTTGCACCAAAATGGCACATAAAGTACCAGAGCAATATGAGATTTAACTCGCGGGTCAGGGACAGAGCAACTGCATTGTGAGTGTGGTAACAGGGACTTTAGTTCAGTTGGAGGTTTTGTCTGCTGCAGTAACGAATGTAGTTAGTTACTTTTGAGGAGCAAAAAGAGTTTAATTTGCAGCAGAAATGGGGACTTGGACTCAAGTGTCACTTAAGTACATTCAGTGACTTGAGACTTAACTTGAGACTCATCCTCGAAACACTTGGGACGCGACACAGATTTGAGATTTGTGAACAATCTTTATTTTTTATTTTTTGGTGCATCACCATCAAGAAAATGTAGAAGGAGTGTCTTTCCCTCATGCACAAGCATACACATCTGGTGCACACAGCCACAGATGACAGCAACCCTATGTCGATGGGCACAACACCTGCCGCTGTCATATTTGTCATAAATTTGCCTATAGAAACTACACAAAAGGTGCAAACAAAAGAATCACCAAATGCAATGCTTGCTGAATGAATATAAAGTATGCTGGATCGACCACATCAAACTTCATCAGGTACCTGAAAAACACACCCAGATAGGTCAGTCACTTGGTAATGAAAAAGTTAACCTCAGCAACCATGGGTGGTTAGCAAAAACGTTTAGCATCTGCTATCTAATGTTAACGTTAGCTTACTACTAGCTTGGTAGCTAAGGGAGATTAACTTTATCACGAGTTTTACGTTCATGCAAGAAATCATTTTTGTCACAGAAAGACAGGTGCTAATTTTGACAAATGGTAGCTATCTTTTTTTTTTTTTCAAACTGCTCATGTTTAAATATTGCCAGTTTATGGACTTTTGGCAATATATTTCAAATTATTTGGTGGCTATAGTGTTTTGCATTTAGTTACTGTAGCTGTGTATTTACGTTGCAAAGCAAAATACAGTTATTCATTTTAAAGTAAAGTTTTCATTGTTTTTTTATCATATTACATTGCAATAGCCTGTTAAAAGTTATCAAATACCTAACAACTAATCAAGGCTGATAATACTCTATGCTAATAGAAAAAGGAGTGATAATACTACAGTACATGGTTTGAACTCCTTAGATATAACTATGCAGTGTTTTAAGCAGACCAGATGGCATGCAGCGATGCTCATTAAAACCATAAAAGACTTGAGACTTGACTTGGACCTTCCCCTCAAAGACTTGAGACTTGATCTGGAATTGTGAACATCTTCGTTTTGCAGTATAAATATAACTTGGAACATGAGAAAACATGAGAAAGGGGCTCTGGAAAGGGATCAGGTTACCTGTGCACAGAAACAAGCTGTTGAAATTCAGAGGTTAAAAAGCATTGTTAGGCTATGTGAGGCTGAGCTGCAACAGGAGAAACAGGAGAAAGAGCGTTAGCAGTTACAGCATTATAAGCTGGAACTGATCAAGGAGAGTTCAATTCATGATTCGACTGGTGCAGTTAGCGCTCCAAATTTTGATGTCACTGGTTGAGGCTTATCATCGGAAATTTAGGGGGCTGTCATAGCAGGTGAATATGCCTTGACTGAAAGTGTGGGTTGACTATGGAGGCAGAGATAGTGCTGTTAGGGGTCATCAGAAATACTCAGGAAGTCAGACTAATTCTCTGGCAACCATATAGTCGTCAGTTGGATTCATTACTTTTGCTTGGGAAAGATAATTGAAAAGCTTAATGTCCCGTTCTGAAATTAAAGCATATGTCCCAACTAGGTCTCCTCTGGTCCTCCTGCTCCAGTACTGTGGTTGCTGCTCACGCCTTCTCTAATTGAAAGACTTGCAAGGAAACTAGTCTAACTACCCATCCCCAAGCATATACAGACCATCTACAGCATACAAGGATGCTCTCACCAAACTATTCCCAACTCATTTACTCTGGTTCCACCAACCCTAAAGCTCTCTTCGCCACCATAAACGCACTTCTCAAACCCATTGATAACACCTTAAACTCCTTCACAACCAATAAATGCAACTCCTTCCTTTCATTTTTCCAAACAAAAACTGCCAATATCAACAGCAACCTGTCCACCTCTATTGCCCCTAAACCCTCCACTCCTTCTCCAGTTGGCACCTTGCATGGCAGCAGTGACAAGTGTTGTAAAGAACTTTGAGCAGTCAGTAAACTGGAAAAGTACTGTAGTAATGCAGTCTATTTACAATTGTAAGCTTATGGGAAAAACAAATCAATACATTTAACCTGCTTCCCTGCATCCCATACCAGCAGTTAATCAACTTCTGACATCTGACCACCTTTGTTTTTTCTAACACCGTGCAAACGTTGTTATAAATTGTTGTGATTAAGATCCTGACCCATCATGCATCGTGGAAAGTGAAAAAGGTATGTAAGGAATCACATAATTTACATCAGTAGATAGCAGGTCTTGCCTGGCTTTCACTCGTGAGGAGGGGTGCTGTTTCCCAAGTCTCGGTTGGGAGGGTCAACCACTGAACAGAATTTTTTTTTCTCTGTAAGGTGCCAGAGACAGTAACTATAACAATATAATAGTTCAAGGCGACAAAGACATGGTAAGTTATTTTTTTCCTTTAAATTGTTTTCACATACTCATCATCATTCAACTGCAGGAGCTGTACAGATGCTGTTGTTTGGGTGGGTTAGTTGGTTGGACAGACAGACAGAATCACATTTCCACATACAAACTTGTTATTTTTTTCCTCATATATGATGCTGAAGACACTACCTGCTACCACATTACTGTTGTTTGTTGTTGTAACTTTGCTTTGTGAGTGTGTGAGACACACTTGTCAGACTGAACACCATCAGACCAACACACCCCAGTTCCATGCTGCCGAGTTACACGTTCACCCTTCGGTTGTCTTGCCTCTGTTGCAGCTCTGTTACTACCTCCACTGGCGGATCGGGGCAGAACCAAATTGTCCCCCCTATTCCACTGCAATAGTTTATACACAGTGAAGCGGAATATCGGCGCAAGATCTCGCTCACTTTTGAGCTTTTTCCTCTTTTTATATTGAGGGCCAGAGCAGGTCACAGACCTGCAAGGTCCTGCTTGTTTTTGTTGTGATGAATTTTTTGTCACTGCCTGAACATACCCCAAAACTCAGCAAACTTGGAATATAGGTCACACCTGGCGAAAATTGACTATTGTCATTGGGAATTTCCACCACTAGGTGCCACTATAATTAAGGAAAGTGTGTTTTGCCTTATAACTGCCATATACTTTATCGCACATTCAAAAAACTTATATCCACGCGTTCACTGAATTGTGGTCTAGGCCACAACCATTTCTGCCAACCTCTTTTTTTTTTTTTTTTGATAATTGGTGAAATGTCACAAACCTACTTTTTCGAACTCCTCCCAGGAAATTTCACAGATTGTCATGAAACTTTGAACACAGCATCTGTGGATCCCTCTGACAAAATGCTATTAAAAGAATTTTGATAGTCCAAAGAATGCTCAAGTTATTAAATAGCAACTTCCTGTACAATCTCCACAGTGGTCCGTCCGAATGACATGAAACTCAGGTTACTACTTCCCCATGAGCCCCTAAGGCTCTGTGCAAAATGTTGGCTGATTATCACTCGGTGGCACTCTTTATATTGAAGGATTTTATATCTTCAAATCAGGAGGTCGGATTAACACCAAACTTGGTACAATTATTGCTAATTCCCACCTAACGATAGCTGACAAAAGGTGTTACCATCGTACTCTAAAGCGCCCCCTGGAATATTAAAAATCCAAGCCCCACCTCCTACATGCACATACATGAATGACATTCAGAAACAAAAAACATCATGGTACCAAACTGTCACTCTAACAGGAAGCTGGCTATTTTGATTCAAAGTTCCCATTTCACCCCCACTTTGATCGATTTCCATGGCTCCTACAAACTCCTCCTACAGATTGAACACCACAATCTTCCAATTCACTTAGTATCATCCTCAAACCTTGAACAAGAAAAGTTATCAAAAGCTTTCACCTGCGTCAAACATGGTGGTTGTCATGGTTATATATACACAAGTTCTGGAACAATTACTGGAAGGTGGATGATTATCAGAAAACATATGGAACATTGAGGCAAACAACATAGACCATCTTGACATTTGATGATGGTCCAGGCGGTGTTGCCAACTCTTTTCCTATGAAAGTAGCTGGCACTAGCTCCAAAAGTCGCTAAAAGTCGCCAGGTGACATCATACTTTCATTTACATATTGATGACATAATCACATACTCGTTTGCATAATGCTTACTGGTTGTGTCTGTTGCAAGAGGAAAGGAGGATGGCTGTGTTTGTTAATGACAGATGGTGTAACTCTGGGCACATCACCGTTAAAGAACAGGTCTGCAGTAGGGACATCAAACTTTTACCTTTTAGCACAAGGCCGTACTACCTCCAGAGGCAGTTCACACAGGTGATTGTATTCACTGTGTATATCGCTCCCTCTGCAAGCGCCAATGCAGCTTGTGATGTTCTCCACTCAGTCACAAGCTCACTGCAGACACAGCACCCACAGGCCCTCTTCCTCATCTCTGGGGACTTTAATCATACCTCTCTGTCCTCCACTCTGCCCACATTCACACAATATGTCACCTGCCACACCAGAGACAATAAAACACTGGACTTATTTTATGCCAACAACAAGGAGGCATACAACTCATCCCCCCTCCCTCCCCTGGGAAGATTGTGCATCTCCTGCCTGTGTAGAAGCCCCTCGTAAACAGGCAACCAGTGGAAACCCGCGCAGTTAAGGCATGGACTGACAGGTCTAAAGAGGCTCTGAGGGGGCTTTGATTCAACTGTGTGGGAAGAACTGTGTGTTTCTCATGGCATTGACAGTTTAACAGGCTGCATAACGGACTACATAAACTTCTGTGTTGATAACACTGTACCCACCATGACGTGTTAAGTGGGGTTACCCACAGCGGATTTAAAAAACAGCTGGCAGCAGTAAGCATTTAACATTTACCTACAACGTACAACATGGCTGGGAACTGGGGTGACAACAAGGTTCGCGAGCTCCTTACTCTGTGAGCAGAGGCTGAGATCAACAGGCATTTCTCAGGGACAGTGAAGGATGGCCTGTTGCTAGAAAGGCTCTCCAAATGTCTCAATGAGTGTGGCTATGCGGGAGACAAATGCGAGGTCACTACGAAGCTCAAGTCACTCAGGAGAAAATATCACCAGGTCAACGATCACAACTCCAGGAGTGGCCGAGAACAGCTGGACTTTGTCAGTCATCTCTCATCTGGGCAACAAGCCACTCAGCTAATCCGGTAAACCTGGTGGGCAGCATGGAGGCGGCTGAGGACGTGGTCACACCGTCTCCAACTTGCAGCAGCAACACGGCCACCGGGGAGGTTAGCGGCACCGACACCAACGCATGTGAAGACAGGGATCCCATTTGTGACAAACCAGGTAAATCTTGCTGTTCGTGCTTTTGTTACGTGTTTTTCTCTGTGTGCTTTTCTGAACAAAAAATGGAAGCCCCATGTGATCAGTAGGGAAATTAAAGACCTGCTTCAGGAGATTGACCACTAACATGAGGAGCAGGAGCAGCTACGTCGCAGCGAACAAAGGGCCCACGAGGCGGAACTGTGGAGAGAGGAGAGGGAGGTCCTGAGGGAGGTGAGAGAGACTGCCAGACGGGATATGTCGGAACATATGAACATGTTTGGTGTCTTGGTCCAGGAGATGCAGAGTCATTCCTCTTTTCTGTGTGACTTAGTGGCGCAGAATTGCCACCCCAACAAGACAATACCCTGCTCCAGCCCTCAAGAGAAGGCTCTGCCCCCCGCACAGTACCACAACCGCACGATGGAAGAATTTGATTCTTTTGACCCGTCATCAGTCTCCTCGACTAAACGCCGTTGCTGACCGCGCACTACGTTGCTTTTGCACTCTTTTTTTTGTCTTTGCATGATACACCTAACCTTGTGCCCTTTTTTGTGTTGCACAACTTCTGTCACTTTTGTGAAATTTGCCACTTTAACTATTAATAAAATAATTGTACTTGATCCCCTGACTGTCGTTTATTGCTTCAGTCATATGTGCAAATTAGAGCTTTATGTACTTTAACTTTGTTTCCTTTGGAGGAGGACACAGAGGAGCAGGCTGCTCACAACAAACAAATCATTAAATATGAACACTGTTTCTATGGGCAAATGCAATGAAATCTATGAATCGAATGATCCTTCTGGCAGACTGTGGGCATGAACCTTTTCAAACCCTTTCAGAGAATTGTCAAGATTTTCAGTACATTACAGTGGACCCCAAGGATTAATTACTTGGTCTCATCATTCACCCAAGGAATGGTGTGAAATGCAAATCTTAATCAATAGAATAAGCTTGCATTCTCAGTCACTGTAGAGGTTATGCCCACCTTAGTGAGGCACTGAACCCGGTGTGATGTCATGCATCAACCAGAGTTACTAAGTGTTATGATATTGATGACAAAGTGTAAAAGGCCTGCAACAGTGCCGTGGCAGTTTGCAGATTGGTAGTGTAATATTTTACTGGACTGGTTGACATCACTAGACCTGACTTCTCTGCTTCTATAAACAAGACACAAAAAACAGCATTGTTTCTTTTTGCTAAAAGTTGAAATTTGCAGATCAGAGGTGAACTTTGACCTCTAAGACCTCTAAGACCTCTAAACCGTGCACCTGTTGATCAAATTCAACAGGTGCACGGTACCTTCTTTAAAGTATTAGTTCTGGAAAAAGCAAGTACAACATTATATAAGGCAATACTTTATTAACACACTGTGGAATATACAAAAGATTCAGAATCAGATTCAGAATCAGTATTCCTTTATTGTCCCACAAACAGGGAAATTTGTTTGCCACAGCAGCCAAAGGACAGTAGTAAAACAGTAGTAAAAAATAAACAATATAATTAAAAGGTAAGAAAGAGGACAATCATAATGTCAGTGACTGTTGTTGCCGAACTCAAATGGTAGTTGAAATTCCAATGGCACGGATCAGGTGGCATTGGAATTTCATTTAATTTTCTTTGCAATATTGTACCTTGCATTTTCCCCGCTTTTTCCCTCTTTCTCTTCTTTTCCCAGGTATATATTCACAAAGTAAATATCAAACCATATAATAAACGGACAGACATATACACAATGCAAACTGGTATTTCCCAAATGAGGATCTCAAAGAAAGGGAATTAACAATAAAGATAAAAATAAATACATAAATAAAATAATAATAAATAAATGCATACACACATACATACATACATACATACATACATACATACATACATACATACATACATACATACATACATACATACATAATAATATAAGAGAATATCGTAAATTAAACTAATGGGAAAATAAGGGGTGGTGCATGTGAGTATTAGTGGTGGTGTGGGGACCATTTAGTTAAATGTCTTTAATTTGATGAAATGTTTCCACCGTTTTTATCAGTCTTTCTTTACAGTATAACTTCTTCCAAATAAGTAATTGTTCCCTATTTACAAAAGTTAGTCTTTCCATCTCTAAACTTTGTTCTGTTGTTAGTAGCCATGTTCTTAAATTTGGTGTATTTGGTTGTTTCCATGCTTTGGTCACCTGCTTTGAGGCAGTTACTCTCAGTATATTAAAAAAATAAATGTCCTTTGCTCTTATCTTTCCTTTTAAATAAACACCTAACCAATGTTGTACCTGCAAAGGTTCTTTAAGCTCAAAAATGTACTTTAGGATTTCCCTAACTCCTTCCCAGTATGTTTTTAATACAGGGCATGTAAAAAGCATATGTATATATTTCAGCTCCTGTTCTCCGCCTAGTGTTCTTCTCCACTCTTCTGTTATGTTGATTTTTAAATCTTTCTCCCACTTCTCTTTTATGTTACTCTCTACCTCATTATACTTCTGCAGGATCTTATACATTTTTGACAGATTTTATTTCTGTTTTGCGTCATATAGTTAATCAGTTCAAGCTCTGATGTCCCCTCTTCTAAACATCTACTCATGTAGCTTCTGACCTGCAGGTACTTAAAGAAATGTTTTGATTCTAATTCATATTTGCAATATATAATCATCATATAATCATAAGAGTTGATTGTGTGATTTGTAATTAATTGTGAATATTTTGTCAGTCCCTTTTTAGCCCTAACCCTTCCAGAATTTTATCTGTTCTATTAAGAATAAAGTCTGGGTCCTCTGCCATCTCTCTAACTAATATACATTCGTTATCCATTTTTAAAATTTTACAAGCACGTTTCCAATTGGCCAGTGTATTATCAATCAGTAATGCAGTATAGTTTTTCCATTGCATTCTTCCGATGAAGGGCAATGTGTAATTATGTAATTTAGAACGAAACACGTAACTTTGTCACTTTCCAGGATGTTTGGTAGGTCAGGATCTCACTCAGAACACATTATAACAGCATCCATATGATTAAAAACTGTCAGCGGATTTAGACTGACAAAAGGACACCTGGGAAACACCTTGAAAACACAAAGACGTCATCATTGTGGCCTGTATGGTGCTCTGTAGAAGCCACAGCACCCGGCTTTCTGTGTGAATTACACAGCGGTTCGTCTTTACGTTGGAGATGCTTTGCTCTGTGTGAACAACCAATGGTGGAGAATTGGCAACAGTACCTCTTTTGGCCTGATCTACTAAGTGCTTTACCTTAGAGGATTGTGGTTTGTAAGCCTGAATTGATGCGGACTCAGTGTTGGAGGGCATAAAAACCCACTCCCCGGGGCGCCGCTTAGCTCGGTTGGTAACACACACGACCCATCTGCCGAGGCTCTGCAGCAGACCCGGGTTTGACTCCCAGCCCGGGTCCCTTTGCTGCGTGTGACACCCCCTCTCTTACCCTGTTTCTTGTCACACTCTTCAGCTATCCTGTCAATAAAGCCAGAAAAGGCCAAAAAAAATATTAAAAAATAAAAACCCACTCCCCCATAAGGTGAACTGATTCGGAATGACACTTTTTGTGGCAGTGCCTCTAAATAAACATTCAAATGGAGAGAGAGCAGAAGGGTGCAGGTTAGGAATTCAAACTTGCTCACAGCATCAGCAGAGAAGAGGTCAAATGTCGTCAACCAGGATCCAGGAGATAGATCAAGGAGAACATTCAGATCTGGTACAAGAAGGCCATCACAGGCAGGGATTACATCAACTCCCACAAGATATAAGATAAATCTTATGAATCAGTGTCTTTTTGTTTTATTTTGAATCCATGTCCTTTTGTGTCTCTTCTGGCTTTTCAGTGTGTCCAGTGTGTTTTTCCCTCTGTGTTTCCCTTCGTCACCTCACCCATTCTCTTCCCTCCTCATTCTACTCAGCTGTTCCTCGACTTGTCATTATTGGGTCTGTATATAGTCTTTGTTCTCCCTCTTGTCTTTGTCAATTAATTTTGGGATGCCCTCCACGATGTACCCCGTGTTTCTGTCAGCCTCTTTCAGCCTCCGTCCATCTCACAGCGAGTGAGTGTCTAGTGTCTCCTCCTGTGTCTTCCCCGTTGGTATGTTTCAATTTTGATTTCTTATCTTTTCATTTGATTTGAACTTTGCTTTTCTGGGGCTTCCAGTTATGACACGCAACTAAGCAGACATGTCTGGCTAGACTCCGACAAAATTAATATATTTCTACCATCTCTTTGTATCTGAATTGAACTATTTGTGACCAAAAATATTTGCTAAGACACATTTTGCACGATGTCAAAAAACCGAGGGAGAAACCTACCTCCTAAAAACACAGTGGACCAGGAACCTGGCGAGATGCTAACGCAAGCTGAGGCTAGCCGCGACAAGCGAGATCTGAACGGCCATACAAGCCCTGAGGAATGATTTTTCCATACAGCTACATGAAATAAAAGAAGCTATAGGGACATTTTCTGAAAGACCCACAGAAGCAGAAACCCTCATTAGCACAGCGGAGGACCGGATCACTTCGCTAGCAACCCTAGCCAACACCACGCAGAAGAAAGTCCAGAAACTCACCTCTCAGATGGAAGAGCTGGAAAACCAACAACGCCGCTCCAATCTGAGGCTGGTTGGATTACCCGAAGGATCGGAGAAGGGAGACGCCTGTATATTCTTGATGACATGGCTTCCCAATGCACTTGACATAGAAACAGGACAACCGTTAATTATCGAGCAAGCCTACAGACTGGAAAAAATGCTACAGCTGACCCAGGATCGGCGGGGGTCGGATGGAATTCAGCTACAAATTATTCTGGTGAAATTCCTGACTTATCGAGATAGAGATCAAGTTATGAAAGCAGCGCATCTGAAAGACGAAATCATAATTGCAGGTGGCCGTGTCATGTTTTTCCCGGATGAAGTCCAAAGACAGAGGAAACTTTTTGACGGAGTGAAACAAAGTATGTGCCAAATGCATAAGGAATATGGGATTCTGTTTCTGGCAAAAATGCGAATCCTACACAACAAGAGCTGGCACTACTTCACCTCCCCATCCCATGCTGAAGAATTCATCTGAAAAATTAAGAAGGCGAACACCAACCACGACATGCAGAAAGAGTCATCAACTGAAACGCAGCAAGTACCAGGGAACTTTGACTGAGTGATCGCTGGTAAACTCTTTGCCTAATTGGTAACGAGCTTGGAGGTTGACATAGACTTTGTTCTATCAGGCAGGCTACTAACAAAAGACTCACCATACTGGATCGCATGTGAACATTGTATTTTCCATCCACATAAATATGCATTCCGTCGGAGCACATCCGACTTATTTTTGCTTTACTTGTTTTTCTTTTCACACTACTGGTTGCAATACTGCTCCTCTACAGGATCAGGCTTCGGTCTAATTGGGATCCAGTAACTGGGAGGGAGGGGAGATGTGCGTGTTCAGCCACACAGGGTTTAGCCTAATTCTAATTGATGTTGCCTCATTTGGGAGAAGCCCTTGTTATTTACTGTTTTATTTGTTTGTTCTGAAGGCACACTTTTCACTTTATTATAACACATGGTTAATAAGTTGGTTGCAAATAAGCTAAGCTTACTGACTCCATCATAAGCGGTCATACTAAAATAAATACCATTTCATGGAACATTAGGGGTCTTAGGAAGATAGTGAAATTAAAACAAGTAGCGCCCAGGTTGAACCAGATTAAAACACAGATAGCGTTTATTCAGGAAACCCATTTACTTTCCAGTGAATACACCCCCTTAAAAAAAGGTGGCAAGGTCAAGTCATATCTGCCTCATTCTCATTCTCTCATTCTCTCATGCAAGAGGGGTGGCAGTACTTGTACACTCATCTGTACCATGAATTCTTACTTGTTAAACCAAAATATTTCAGTCATGTTCAGGTATTTAAAATAATCTAGTTGGGTAAACTTATTTTTTTAAGCTACTGCAACATCAATTAATTAAGTAGTGTGAAAGTGATTATATCACGTTCAGGATACCTGATTTTTAAATATAATTAACTTGATTTGTTAATGCTAATAATTTTTTAATGCATCACGTAAATTAAAAGCAATTTTATTATTTCCTTTCAACCCAGGTTAGAATGCAGCCAAATGCATTGTGGACATCAGTTTTGTGTTGTATGCAAATACAAAAATCAAAAGTTATTAAATTGAAAAAATGTACTGTATTCTTCCCTGAAACTTTGCAAATCACACGCATACAGTAACTTTAGTGTAGAAATACAAAGCTGTAACCATTATAACACCAGTGGATTCAAAATACAAACCCCAAGTCATGTATTGCAGCACATTCAAAAACTGTGAACAGTTAGTGCTGCACAAGTGCATCCTGAACAGCAAATATATAAAAAAAAAAACAACAACACAACAACACATGCTTTCCAACAGGTTTGTTTTTTAAAGTGTTCACTGTCACTTCTAGCCGTCCCAGTTTTCTCAGTTGTGTGCGGTAGTTAGTCATCTTCCATCCATCATATCCACTACGGGACCCCTTCTCAGTTCGACATGGTTGTTTCTTGATGAGACTCTGGGCTACTTGTTCCATCTCCTTATTGCTAACATAGATTTTATACTGCACATTTTCCTGCACTAACCCATCAAGGATGGCTGACTTCAACTTGGGATCTGGAATGAGTACAGTGCCATTTTTAAAGTAGACTAAACTTGCTTACGGAAGTTTTAATTCTGCATCATGGGAGAACTTAGGTACATGAAACACAGCTGGCCAGGAGGACCTTGAGCTTGTAGACTCATCTGATGACAGTACATCTGTATCTAGAAGTTCACCTGACAGTGATGAAGACTCATTTGCTGTAAATGGCGCGATGACACGCGATTCAGGCAGCAGTGGCGCGAATGAAGCGTCTGGAGCGTCTGAAGCGACACGAATAAAGTTGAAAATATTGAACTTTTCAGGCTGCATCGCGCCGCGACATCCAATCAGCGACGAGTTCAAGCCGACGACGTCTCCTCACCTACGTTTGTTTACATTCAGACCAACATGGAGGAGAAGCTTATTGTAGCTGTGTGTGGGCACAGATCCAAGCTAACAGGTCCTCGAACTGGGCTCCGGTCAGCCTGAGGTACCGCTGGAACCGGTCGTCATCCAGACGGAGCTCCTGGAGCAGACAGTGAAATTCCCCCAGCTCTGTGTGTCTCCGGGGGACTTCATGAACCCAGACACGACGGTGGGTGGTTTTCCGGCGTTTCTGGGACTTGTACAGCAGGTACAGTGCACACTAGTGATATCAGCCATGATCGACGTGGAAAGAGAGCAGGTTGAGAAATACCGGTTCAAAAATGAGCAGGCAAGCACGTTGTCTTTTTTTCCTCCTGAGCGTCAAGCGCGAGAAGTGCGAATGACGCGAATGAAGCGAATAGTCCAAAATGATCAAGTGGCGCAATACTAGCATCTCAAGCGATTGTATTCGCGTCTATCGTGTTTGGTCTGAACACCCCTTTAGAGTCCCTCTGTCCTCCACCTTTGAAACTGAAGTTAGGTTCATAAACTCAATCCCAAACAACAAGTCCATACACTGAAGTCTGTTGTTTCCCTGATGGTTACACTGTTTTTTGACTTCAGCCATGAGGTCTTCAAGAGATTCAGGGAGTCCACGTGCAAGACTCAGCCTCTGACAGCTGCCATCAGTCAGTAAGATCTTCATAATCACAGGCATGGCCATCTTCAAAGCCCTTTACTCTGCAGAAACACAAAGAATATTAATCAGACATCAATATAATTTAAAATGTCATATCCAGTATAAAATATAGTAGTATGGTGGGAAAAAATTAGAATAGTTAACTAATATTTATTTAATTGAATTTCCGACATTTTAGCACTTCAAGGACCTGACACACTGCACAGAATTTTGAAGCTAGGTTAGAGTAAATTAAGACCCCGTGAATTTAAATGTAAGACCTTTTAATCACCAACATTTTAACTGAAATAACAACCCCATTAATTCTAATTTAAAGCTTTTTAATGACTTACATATCACACAAATCATGACACACACATAGTTACACACAATCCTAAACATGTCATAACTTCATACAAGTTCTTATTTCTCCTCCTCCCCCACCCACCATCATCACAGTCTGCTACAGAGGCGAAGTTCGATGAAATTCACTCAACACAGCTGGCTTACGGCTGCTCTCCAGCGGCTGTTGCACTGTGGGCAGCAGCGGGCCCGGGAGTTGCAGGCTCAGCAGAGAAACACACGCTGAGGCTTACTGTCTACAGTAAATTAACTAGCAGGTGTTAGCTAAAGTTCCCCAATATGTTATGCAAATAGGCTATGAGTACACAGAGTTAACAGGCTTGTTATATTACGTTACTGTTTGAAAACATGGCTCAAGTCAACTGTTGCCCAACTCACTCTAACAGGAACATATATAAATTTGAAGAACTTACTTTTTCAGAAAGTAGGTCGCGACCTCCTGCTGTAAAGCATGGAGACCTTCCCACAACGTTCCATTCACGGCATGGATCCGTTTGTTAGGGTTCCCGGTCTTTCCTTCTGAAAGGTCTTCTTCGTGGTCTATTTTTGGCATCCAACTACAGCCCCCTTCTGTTCCGGAGGGATAACGACAGCGACATTTGAACTGCGGAGACTAAACTTGATTACAATGAGTTTGTTTTTTTAATTTGATTAATTCTAATCAACTTGCAAGAAACTACTTAGTTCAACATTCTTTATAAACACATTAAATGTACTTGATTAAATCATGTTCACTAATAGAATATAAATTAATTATGTTGCTTTTACTAACTTCACTTTTGTAAATTCAAAGACCCAATATTTCCCTTTTTTCAGTGCATTTACCGTACTACTCCAGGTACTTGTGTCAAATGTGGTATTCATGAAGGTAGCTTGTTTCACTGTCTCTGGGAATGCAACCACATTCAAGAATTTTGGAAAGAGCTTATTATAATTATATCCATCTTTGTTAAGGAACAACTTCCATTATGTCCCAAACTTTGTATTTTTGGATGTTTCCCAGCAAACTGTACAATTAGCAGTAGCAGTAAGAAGATGGTAATATTTTGTCTTCTTGAAGCTAAACATAATATTGCACTGTCATGGAAGTCTGTTCACAGACCAGGCAAGTGAGTCTGGGTTGCAATGCCTTGCGCTAGAGAGACATACATATGTTATCAAAGGGAAATATAACACTTATGTAAAGATTTGGGGCTCATTTATGGAATTTCTGCCTCCTGTGTATGTGTCTGCATTTGGTTCCTAAAACATAACCTCACCTTAACCATGAATGGTGTTCCATACACTGAGCATACATTTGTAAATGAGGACTGTGGGATGTGGTTGAAAGGTCTGAAAAGCTAGCAAGTGTCATACATTTTGTCTTTTTTGTTCCAAAATGGAAAGTTAAATAAAATATTTCCTCAGGCTACAACTACCCTTTTTATCTTTTAACAAATACAATTAAATGTTGCTGTATTAATACATTTCAGTATTTCAGGTCAACAAGTTAGATGCTGAAATCATGTTTTATCAAACCCTTCACACAAATATATCTTTGTTTTTAACCCTTGCCACTAGTTTGCAGTTGTAAAAGCAAATACTGTAAGATGACCAGGTGACTATAAGGTACCACCTGCCAAGTTAGACCATATCACAACTTCTGGGATAGAAAACCCCCTGGATCACCCATTAGCTTACATACAACTTAATCTTTTTTTTCATTGTGGTGTGTCATTGTGTGTACATCTGATTGATCTTAAATTTGATGTACACATAATGACACACCACAATGAAAAAAAAAATTAAGTTGTGGTGTGTCATTGTGTGTGCATCAAATTGATCTAACATGTCTGATGCTTTTATATCTCATTAATAACAACACTTTTAATGATGTTTGGTCAGCGACCTGATTTACCTGCTAAAGATAATGACTGCTTGATATTACCCCTGTTACTCTTGAAGGAGGTGAGAGAGAAAGTGACCCACAAGCAAATCATGGAGTTTAAACAATATAAATTTCCCAAATCCTGCACTTTGCAACTAGGCAGCAGTTCCACACTTGAAAAAAACCTTTGAAGCCATGTTCTTTCTCAGGTGTTTCAAACTTACTTCTTCATCACCTACTTCCATCCCTTACACCATCTATATCTGTCAATCTTCCACATCTAAAACCATAATCCTCTGATCTATGCTGTCAAACACAGAAAGACACTGGTTTCTTGGTACCTTCAGAAACATCTTCAACAAATCTGGTTTGTTACTTATATATTAAATTTGTTGCTATGGTAATGGCGGTGCGCATGGATGCAGCGGCCCCTCCAGGGATCAATGACAGTGAAAGTTTTGTGTGTCTTACTTATCCCAGACTTTCAGTATTCAAAATTTACAGCTGTTTTGGACATTTTACACCAGCACGGGATCTTATCGGAGCCAGCCAACCATAGCGGTGTGAACATAAACAAAAGAGGGGGAAGAAAGCCAGAATCCTTGCTAGGCTTAAGGCTAACCCCTCCAGACCAGCAGTACCATTGCTCCTACTTAACCAGCAGCATTGCAAAGTGCACAGAGGATGTCACTGTAGTTAAGACTTTCACTGCTCGTGGCAACCATGAAGCCTGGATGACTACCGAGATGCGCTTGCTGCTGACAGCACAAGATGCAGCCTTCAGGGCAGGAGATATGACTGATCTCTGCTCAGCCAGGTCTGTGCTCCCAAAGGGAATCAAGGCTGCGAGTGGTACCTATGCTGAGAAAATCCAGAGACACTTATGCGACACAGGAAACACCAAGCGGATGTGGCAAGGAGTCCAAGCACTGACGGATTACAAGTCCAGGCAGGGGGTCAACGACGATGATGCTTCTCTTCCAGACAGGCTCAAAATCTTCTTTGCACACTTTGAAGCACCAAACCCAACAACCAGAGGGGTAACCAGGGTCAATCCACAGAAAGCGGGATGCCCGGATAACATCCTGAAACATGTGCGCAGAACCTGTGCTGGTGAGCTAGCAGATGTTCTGCCTCACATCCTCAACATCTCCCTCAGTCAGGCCATCGTCCCCAGATGCTTCAAAACATCCACTATAATACCAGTAGCAAAGAAATCAGCTGTATCCTGTCTGAACGACTACCACCTGTCACACTGACACCAATTGTGATAAAGTGTTTTGAGCGGCTTGTCAAACCACACATCACAGTCAGCCTCTCTGTATCACATGACCCGTCTCAGTTTACTTATCGTCCAAACCGCTCCACAGAGGATGCAATATCCACCACTTTTCACTCAGTCCTCACTCATCTGGACCAGATAGACACCTACACCAGAATCCTGTACATTGATTTCAGCTCAGCATTCAATACCATCATCCCTCAAAGACTAATGGAGAAACTCCTCCTACTCGGACTGAACACTGCCACGTCTCTGGATCCAGGACTCTCTGACAGAGAGACCTCAGTCTGTCCATGTAGGAAATAACACTTCCAACTCCATCACACTGAGCACTGGATCACCTCAAGGCTGTGACACTGCTAACACACGACTGTGCATCCAGACATGAGGGGAACCAGATCATCAAGTTTGCGCATGACACCACAGTGGTGGGACTCATTCATAGAATTGAGGAATCAATGTACAGAGAAGAAGTTAAACACCTAGAGGGTTGGTGCAGAGAAAATAATCTGGTGCTCAATGCAAACAAAACAAAGGAGATGGTTATCGACTTCTGGAGGTCACAGCCCAAGTCAGCATCACTGGCAGCACAGTGGAGAGAGTGGAGAACATCAAGTTCCTCGGAGTGCAGATCTCGCAGGACCTAAGCTGGAATAAAAACATCTCAGGGACCACGAAACAGGCCCAGCAGAGACTGTACTTCCTGAGGAAGCTGAAACAAGCATCTCCCCATCAGCATCCTCAGGACTTTCTACAATGGTTTGGTGGAGAGCGTTCTGACATATTGTATCTCGACATGGTACTCCTGCAGTATGTCAGACAAAAAAGCTCTGCAGAGAATAGTGAGAGGAGCTGAGAGGGTCATCAGAGTTTCCCTCCCCTCTGTCCAAGAACTTTTCCAAAGCCACTGCAGGAGCAGGGCACTGAACATCATCAGGGACGCCTCCCACCCTCTCCACTGCTGCCATCAGGAAAGCTGTTCTGGAGTCAAAAAGGCCGAACTAACAGACTCATCAACACCTTCCATCCACAAGCTGTTGTGTGTTATTTATTGTGTCCTATGTTATTTATCCTGGAGAAACATAATCTAACTTGTGTTGTACTAATGTGTTGGTACAGCAAAATGACAAGAAAGCGTTGACTGATTGATTGATTGATTTCTCTTTAAAACAGTTGTAAAATTGTTTGAAGTCAGGTTCAGCCTTACAGCATCATCTCTGTGTGTTTATCAATCCTGTACTTTGCATAATGGTGACAGTGGATTACTGCAATTTTCACAGTCTGTGTCAGTCGTGTCTTTCACTGAGTTAGTACAACATCCCAATGTTGTAAGTTGCTATTTAAATTTTAACAAAAGTACACTGTATATGAACCCATAGTTATCAATAATGCCTGTGCTTGGGTCTGATTACATATTTCACATTTCACGTATAGATACATTAACATTAACTCTAGGAAATACTTTACAACAGCAGGCACTGTTGTACCCCTCTTGTCAAAAGGGGCCACTAGAATCAACAAACTGAAAGCTCTTCATAGTGACTTTGATTTGTTATTGCATACCTCTTTCTTGTACATAGTAAGCGAGGTAGAGGTCGAGCTCTTTGACAGAGACAGAGATGTGTCGAGGTTGGACACACAGGATTGGATTGGAGCACTGGCCTCCCTTTACCAGCCGCTCTCCATCTGTGCTTTCTAATGGGATTCCTTTGAACAGGATGACCATTACCAGGTCCAACCGCCACACCTTGAAAAGACAAAAAACAACATCATTATTGACTAAAAACAACATAAATCTTTGTCAATAAACCACATGGAAACACTACACTTGTGCTCTCCTACTGCTTCATTTGAAGTACTTTAAAGGCAAAAGGCATACTGGCGGGGGGGGGGACATGCTCCTGCTTTGAGGCTGTTTTTTCCAGATTCTTAAATATGAAAATGAACATGAAGCAAATCAGATGATATTGTAGTGCAATACCTATGAAACCAGATGTTTGTCTGTCCTTAACTAAATTAACTAATGATGTCTTTTGTTTGATTTCTGTTCTGTTTTGCATCACAACACCTTACACCTCATTGCTCACACATCTACAGTTACACCACTGACGTTACTGACTGACACACCTCACATTTGCAGTTATTTCATCAGTTGTTTAATTCATTATAATAAATACTTTACATTTATTACCATCCACTGCGTCCATTCCCGTATTTTTCATGGCCTAGGAGCGAGGTTATGGCACAGGGCACGTTGTGTAACTATCAAATGGTTCAAGTTCACTTCTCTTGGTACTGCACACTATATGGCTATACAAGAAAAAGCTCTATATGTTTTGGTAAAAGTTCTTCTAACTGCGGAGAATGGATGATAGTGTGTATGTGTGTTCAGATTAATATTTGAACAAGAGATCATATGTGTTTCCCCTTCCATTGCCTTTTGTTGAAATTGGTTATTAACTTACATATTTATTTGAATTTAGAAAATATTCAAATGGGGGGCTTAAGTGGGGTTTTACAGCTTTACATGGGCTAAGGCCCGGCAACAGCACAACTTACAGTCTGGCAGTACTGGCAGTGTGATGTAGAACATCTTGCTTTTTAACTTCATGGAAAAATTACTGAAACTGGGCAGATGGTTTAATGGGCCATGGGCGGGGCATAATTGCTTGCCAGTCCATCCCTACATTCAAAAGTTTATTTAAACCTTGCGTTTTCATTAAACTAGGCCATGAATATAATTCATAAATATTCTTTCAGTCCTGGCCGGAACACATCTACATGCAAACACTAAATCCCAGTACCCCCAAGTGACAATGGGAAATTACTTTTTTAAACATTGATGTTCTCCATCTAGCAAAATTACCTGGTCCAGTTCAAACATGCTGACAAAACACTTCAGACATTGATGATGCTTTATTCTGAAGACTGATTTATCACTCAAAGCTGTGGACATGTTTCGCCATGAAACAGGAAGTTGCTGTAACTCAACTGTACAAAGTTGAATCTGCGCAAAACTTCACGTTTGATAAGAATTCCAGTCTGAAGACATTAACATGGCAATATTCTGTTACGGTCATAGCCAGAGCCGGCCCTGACCAATTTGGTGCCTGACCCTGGCAAGATTTTGGCTGGTGCCCGCTGCATCTTAGACAAATACCGTTGCACAACAATCTTGTTCATACACTCACGCAGAAACTGCTTGTCTTTATCAAAGTGCAAAAGTACCTACAGTAATGGTCAAACATTTACATCAATTTGTAAAGAACATGTATATCATGGCAGTCTTGTGCTCCAATGATTTATACAGCTCTCATTTTCTGTGATGGGATGAGTGGAACACTTACTACTTTGTCACAAAAAACATTCATGAAGTTTGCTTCAATCATGAATTTCCTATGGGTCTTCTAAAAATGTGGCTAAATCTGCTTGGTAAAAAGTAAACATACCGTTATTCTAATATTTTGTTCAATGTTTCTTGGTCATTTTCATCTCAGCTGCTTCTGAAAGCCATCCACAAGCTTCTGGTAGTCCTCTGGCTGAATTTTTAACCACTTCTCTTTACAGAATATGTGAAGTTCAACTAAATTTGTTGACTTCCAGGCAAGGACCTTTGACCACCACTTTAAGTTTGGCACCTCTGACTGCTATATTATTATATATATGACATGATCATATCATTAATACCGAAGCATCAATGAGTTAGCAGAATGGTACTGATAGATAGATGGATAAATAGATAGATAGATCGATAGATCGATAGATCGATAGACACACATACACACATATTTCACTCACATAAAATACAGATCACTCACAGAATTATAATAGTAAAAATAAAGAAAAGTAAAAAGAATGTGAAGAAGGCAGTGCAGGGATATAATCAGCTCAAACTCTGCTTGTTGTTTTTGGTAAATTTGGGAATGACAGAATAACAGAATGTGGAAATAACAAGAATGTGCATGATATAAAATAGTTTCTAGAAAAAAATAACATTTGTAGAGCAAAAATAAAGACATAAGAACACAAAAAGTTAGCTTAAAATATAGAGTACAAATAAAATAAAAATTAAAAATTAAAATTAAAAATTGTACCCATCAACAGGGGTAAATGTCAATGTGCATGTGAAGGGCACCATCCAGGTTGTGTGCAGGAGGGCTAATATAGCCTGTAAACTGGACAGCAGGCACAGTGATGTGACGTTAGGGGCAGAAAGAGACTCATGTTGAAAAATCCAGTTCTCTCCTCCCCTTTTGTTTGGCATTGAACAGCCTGATCGCCCTGGGGACAAAGGATCTCTTCAGCCTGTCTGTAGTGCATGTCAATGACAGAAGTCTGTTACTGTGGATACTCTTCTGTCTGTTAAATGTTGTGTAGTGGGTGGTGGTCATTGTCCAGGACTTCCAGCATCCTGTTCAGTGTTCATTTCTCTGCTGTTGATGTTATGCCCTCTAGCTCAATGCCAACAACAGAGCCAGCTTTCCTTTCTAACCTGTCCAGCCGCCCAGTTCCTCTTGTTAGTGCTGCCACCCCAACACACAATAGCATAGAAGAGTACACTTGCAGTGACAGACTGGTAAAACATTCAGAGGAGCTTGCTGCAGACACTGATGGGCCGCAGCCTCCTCAGGAATTAAAGCCGACTCTGCCCTTTCTTATAGAGTGCATCTGTATTGGATAACCAGTCCAGTTTATTGTCCAAGTGTATTGCCAGGTCTTTGTATGTGGTGACCACCTCCACCTTGTGTCCTTCAGCAGAGACTGGCAGCAAAGGTGGTTTTGTCCCCCTGTGATCCATTTCCTTTGTCTCTGAAGTGTTCAGTTGCAGATGGTTGAGTCAGCACCATTGCACAAAGCCATCCACCGGGTTCCTATACTCATCCTCCTGCCCATTCCTGATACACTCCACAATTGCAGTGTTGTCCGAAAACTTCTGCACGTGACATGACTCCATGTTGTAGCAGAAGTCAGACGTGTACAAGGTGAACAGGACTGGTGAGAGCACAGTTCCCTGTGGTGCGCCAGTGCTACTAACCACAGTGTCAGGAAAGCAGATCTTCAGTCTGACAAACTGTGGCCTCTCTGTCAAGTAGTCTGTGATCCAGCAAATCAGGTGGGCATCCACATCCATCTGCAAGAGCTTGTCTCTCAGTGTGAGGTGCTGGATGGTGTTAAAGGCACTGGAGAAATCAAAGAACATGATTCTCACAGCACATATCCCCTATGTCCAGGTGAGAGTGCGCTCTGTGCAATAGGTATGTGACTGCATCCTCCACGCCCACTATCTCCTGGCACGCAAACGGTGGTGGCATGAGTGCATGGCGGATCTGGGGTCTGAGGAGGAGAGGTAACAGTCTTTCCATGGTTTTCATTATGTGAGATGTTAGAGCAATTGGCCTGAAGTCATTTAGCTCCCGTGGATGTGGCTTCTTAGGGACGGGGATGAGGCATGAAGTTTTCCATAGTGCTGGAACTTTTCCCTGTCGGAGGCTCAGGTTAAATACATGTTGAAGAGGCTCCCCCAGTTCCACAGCACAGGCTTTGAGTAGTCTGGGACAAACCTTATCAGGCCCGCACGCTTTCCGAGTTCTTATTCTCCTCAACTCTGCTCTAACCTGGTCTGCTGTCATGATCGGAGGGAGAGGGCTCTCACTGTCTTTGCTGCTCCCCCTGGGAGCAGGTGCATCCACGGGTGGTGGCTGATTGGTGGTTGCTGGGTTGAGTGGAGCCACACTGTCTGTGGTCGCAGCATGGGGGAGGGGTGAGGCAGCAGCTGGTGGTGGAGGTGAAAGTGAGGAGGGGCATGGGGTGGACAGGTAGGGGTAGCTGTGGGAGTGGCAGGCCGATGCCGCTGAAGGTGGGCAGTCAAACCTTTTATAAAAGAGGTTGAGTTGATTAGCTTTCAGCTCATCTCCTTCCACTATGCTATCCGCCTCCTTGCAGCCTGTGATTGTTTTCATCCCATCCCAAACCTCCCTCAAGTTGTTTTCTCGCAATTTTTTTGCTAAAAGTGACCATTCAATTGACTTCCTGTTGGGTTTGGGGTATTGGATCCAATAGGATTTTTTGTGCATCTGGGTCATGATATACATGCTCATTGATTTTCGTACATATCGATGAAAAATGCCAGCGATGTGTGTTTTTAGGTTATTTTGCGATGCAAGCAGAATGACAGAATTTCACAGAATTTTGGAGGCGATGAAAAAGGGATATGTACCACATTTCGCGATTTTGCGGAAATGGGTGTGGCCTGTATCAACCAATTCAGCTGAAATGAGGGAACATGTGGATATAAGGTTTTTTTGAATATGCAAGATAGTATGTGAGAGTTATTGGCCAAAACACCTTTGCCCTGATTATAGGGCCACCTGCTGGTGGACACAGGTCAGTTTTGCTATGTGAGCTACTGGCACCAATCTGTACCACCCACATGAATAAAATTTCAGTTAATCATTATGGTTTGGGCCACAGTGTCAATAATGTACTTAGATTGCCACCAGAGCGCCACCTGGGAGAATCCCCAAATTGTGCATGGAGCCTAAAGCAAATGTGTAGCAAAAAGTACTGACCCAAGTTTCATGTCAAGTAGACACACCAATGTGGAGATATGCAACACTTCCTGTTCTTTTATTTTCGCCAAAAAAATATGAATTCCTAACTTTGCCATCATGTTGAATCGGGACTTTCTTTGCACACCGTTCTGTGAGCAATAGTCCAGAGGTGCTGTGTGCAGAGTTTCGTGCAAATTGGTGCAATTGCCTGGGAGGAGTTCGAAAAAATATGTTTGCGACATTTCACACATTTGCGGAAAAAAAAGGGAATGTGTGGATATAATGTTTTTGAATGTGTGATGAGGTATGTGTGATGAGGTATATAGGAGTTAATAGCCAAAACACACTTGGTTATAGCACCACCTAGTGGTAAAAATTCATGATGACAAGACTGATGTGTATGCCAAATAAAATTGTTCAGGCAGTGAAAAACGCAATCATTTGGGATAAAGAAAAAAATAAAAATCAAAGCTGCAAGCAGTGATGAACGGGCCCTCGCAGTCCACACGCGCTGGGGCATGCTGCCGTCGGGTGTGCTGCTGTCGGGCACGCTGACGTCGGGGCTTGTTACTGCTGGCTACTATACAACTACTACTGAGACACAGGCTACTGAACTAACTCAAACTCACACACCGGGGCATTACATTATGATGTTTTTTTGTCTAACTTCCAATTGGTGGCGCTGTGATGATGACACAGTTTTGATGCACAGATATATTCAGGGCGACTCAATCCTCTACATTCTCCCTCTACATTCATGACAGAGATTTGGTGTAGGAGGGGAATTGTATGTTGAAGTTACAAGGACTTGATGCTTTATCATTGTCATTGTCCGTAACCGCTTATCCCTTTCCATGAGGTCGCGGGGTGTTGCTGCTGGAGCCAATCCCAGCCTTGTCTCAGGGCGAGGGCAGGGTACTCCCTGGACAGGTCGCCAGCTCATCGCAGGGCCCTCACTGATGAGCAATGTGGGGTTCAGCACTTCGACATGCAGCTCAGCCCTGCCCGGAGCCGGGATTTGAACTAGCAACCTTTCGATCACTAGTCAACCTGCTCTACCCGCTGAGCTACAGCCACCTGATGCATTATGGCAAAGGACTTAATTGACTGCACCACCATGGCCAGCAGGTATGACACAGGCAAAAGCTTTTAACAGGTTTTCATCTTCAAGGTCTGAGGATGATACTGACTGACTGTGAAGTCTGTTGTGTTAAATCTGTTCAAGGATGTCATTACACCATCTACATGTACATAGGAAATTGTATGTTGAAGCTATAGAGAATTAATGCTTCAAGGCGAAGGAAAAAAATTGAAAAAAAAAAAAGCTGGCATACATCAATATGGCCGACTTCCTGTTGGAGTGATGGTATCAGTCCCTTGACTTTTTTTGTGCGTCTGCTCATGATGAATCTGCATAACAAATTTCATTCATCTATGCATGTGGAAGGCAGGCAAGAACAATAAGGTGCGCTACAGAGCCTGCAGGTCATGCAACCTCACAGGTCTGCAACCTGCTCGGGCCCTAATAATAATCATTTGAAAAACAATAAGGAGGTTGAGACCTGCTCAGGCCCTAATATTCCTTAGAAAAAAGATAGGGACCTTGCAGGTTCCGCATGTCAGGGCATGCTGCCATCGGTTGCCTGCTACTGCTGGAATTTAGTTATGTACTCTGAAGCCAGAAAATCTGTGTGAACTGCTGCATGATTCCCCGGACAAAGACTGAGACGATGGGCCGCTTCTGGAGCTGTCTGAAGAGAACGTCCACATAATGCAATGAAATAGTTTCAGGAAGAAGCTGAAAGTATCATCGTCCAGTAGTCTCACAAACATTCCAGCATCCAGAGTGGTAGGCTCAAAAAAGTAGTCCTCTAAGTTCTAAAAAATAGATTTCTGACGTTTTGCAAATTTGCGAAAAACACTCTAGGCAGAAATGGACGGGGCCTATATCATGAGATTCAGCACAATACAGTGGACACATGCATATAAGGTTATTGAATATGCGATTAAGTATATGGGAGTTATAAGCCAAAACTCCTCCTTGATTATAGCATCACCTAGAGGTGGAGAGTAAAGCCCACAATTGATTATAAAAAAAAAAATTCACCAGGTGTGCCTTATATTCCAAGTTTGATGAGTTTTGGGGTATGTTCAGGCAGTGAAAAATGTGATCATTTTGGACTAAGAATTATCATTCGAAAAACAATATGGACCTTGCAGGTTATCTGCTCAGGGGCTCATTAAACTATGTGAGACATTTTGAGCAAAAAAACACTATTTCAAAAATGTCTTGCATTATCATTATTTTCTTTCCACCATTGATTATAACCTGTGACATTCTAAACACAACCATCAAGCATCATGCATAAAACATATATTCAATAATGCAAAGAGCACTTCTCTCACATGATGCATGCTGTTTGCTTTGACTTATCATGAAAATGGAAAAGCTTGAAACTGTTAACTACAAACAAAACAGGTTAAAAAGGGAAAGCATTTCAATGAGCTAACTTACTGCAAGCAAGGCTGGTGCTGGTCAACTTGACTAAGTATGTAGTATCTTGAGGCTGAGAGTGGGGGGTTTGTGCATCACAGTTGTGAGTCACTATTGTTGGGCCTTGCGCTACACGAGGTACAATTAAGTAGTGTTTATGCGACATTAAAAGGGAGTTTTATTTAAAATTTAACTATCAATAATAATTAAAGATTATCAGGGATAACTATTAATTATGATAAATAATATGATTAAATTTACATTAGATTACGTTGGGGCACTACCCTTGAAGAAGGGAAAACATAGCAAATTCACTAAATCGGTCTCATAAAAAGGTACTAAACTATTTATAACTCTGATTAATAATTAACTTAATAACTACAACCAAAATTACCATAACAGCTGTAATGGCTGAAGGATTTTGGAGTTCTTGACAGTGTAGAGGTTGGCAACATTCAGTCTTGTACAAAATCAAATAAACAGCAAGAAGGTTCAAAAGTCTTTCATTCAACACAAACATGAAAACACACAATAACTAATGTGTACTACTACATACAGGTGTGTGTGTGTGTGTGTGTGTGTGTGTGTGTGTGTGTGTGTGTGTGTGTGTGTGTGTGTGTGTGTGCGTGTGTGTGCGTGTGTGTGCGTGTGCGTGTGTGTGTCTGACAGAACAAAGAAACAGTGGTGGTCACGGATGTCACATGTAGGTGTGATATGCTCCAGCCTCAAGGAATGTGTGAGTGTGTATGTGTGTGTGTGTGTGTGTGTGTGTGTCCATGTGTGTGTGTGATGCCAGGTTTGAGAGGTTGGTTAGTTGCATGCAGAGACCATGAGTTTGTGTGACGCAGCATTCTAATGTCGAATTAGCCGTCTAGGAAAGCAAACTACCAAATATAGCCACAAGCGGCAATCTGTAGGTTATAATCTCTTTCGCCCCAAACCAGCCATCCTGACCCTCATCCCCCACAGTTGATGACATCGGCTGCCGTGTTCCTCAAAGATCTGTGCCACACATACCAATGATGAACCCCAGATTTCTCCAAACTGGGTTTTCAGCTACATGCTAATGGCACTTTATTTGAACGTTAAAATATTAATTAAAATTTTGCCTATTGATGTGTTTTTCAAAGTTTCAACAGGTACTATAATATTTAAGTAATCACAGTTCAATGATCATGATAATTTTGGGAGAAATGTGGAGATAATTATGCAAATTAGCATAATAATTAATGTAATAGCAGCTCTCATGGTGCAAGAGGTTTTTTGTGGAGGATTATCAGGAGGACGTGTATGAAAGAATTTCAAATGAATAACACTTATGGCTTGGCAGGGAGAGCCTTTCGAAGTTTACACCCTATGTTATAGTGCCCCCATCTGATGGATTGGCATCAAATTTTTCACTCAACGTACCAAATTTCGTGTCTCTGGGTCCTTCCAGCTCGCCATAAATTAATAAAAACGCAAACAATGATGGTTAATGACAAATAGGCCACGCCCACTTTGACCTGTAAACATGGCATTCAAGATATTAGTTAGTACTCGCCTCTATAGCATGCATACCATTTGGTGAAATTCCATCTAATGGTCTTTGAGATACACATGTGTAGCATTTATAACGCCCCCTATAGGTTGAGCTCAAGAGGCTTTGGCAGGCAGATTCACAGTCCTGTTGTGAACCTACCTAGGGTGTGGGAGTTATGGCCAATCATTTCTAAGCCCCGCTCATTGCAGAAATACATTGGTCCTTGTCGGCCATGTTTTTTGACCAATCTGGCTAATTATAATAGAAATTTGTCTTTTCATTCCCCGGTGTTGGTAGATTAAATCTTTCAAAAGTTCTATTCATTTTCCTGTTTTTCACATTATGCTAATTAGCAAAAAATCTAGGTAGGTGGAACTTAATGGTCCAAGAAGCTTTGTTGTAGAGCACATGGAGCTGGACATGTGTGTCAAATTTCAAGTCAATCAGACTAACTGTGTGAGGGGCATGGCCTTCCCAAAAATGCATTTTCAAGCCTTAGTTACAGCGCTACCATGTGGCTGACTGGGCTCATATTTTAGTAAAAGTTGATGCACATCATTTCCAATCATTGGGCCAAGTTTCAAGTTTCTGGCCCATTCCAGCTCACGGGAATTTGAGCTCAAGCGGCAGACAACAAATAATAATAACAAATAATAATAATAATAGCTTTGCATTAAATGAGTAGAGGGTTTCGAGTGAGAAAGAAAGAACAAGGAAGGCGCTGGAGTTTTTACTATCTGGTTAGAGGAGGATGAGAGGAAAGCTGCAAGCTATAATAGACAATCCCTCTCATCCTATCCACATCGAGCTGAGGCAACTCAGGAGCATGTTCAGCCACAGACTCATCCAGCTACATGCTTAAAAGCACTTGGGGGGCTCTTTCATACCATCAGTGATCAGACTACACAACACTACCAACACAGCACCACAGCTCCTTTCCCCACTGATTAAAGTGAAACTCGCTCCAAAATGCAACCTAGGCATTTTTTTTTTTGCAAATGTACATAAGTCAAACCTTCCGGTAAAAGCATAATTACGATGAAAGAGGGAGTCTCACTTTAAGGACTCAACTATACACTTCACTGTAGCTTTAAGACTGATTGTTTTTTGTTATTTTTTTGGTCTGCTGTTATTTATTATCTCAGACCCATATTTTGCACATTGTTGGTTTTTAATTTAATATCTCAGATGCCTGCACATTGTTGTCTTTTTAATATCTCAGAACTCTGAACTCTGCACATTTGCACAGCCACATCTATTTTCACATTTATTATATATTGCAAACAGCACATACACACAAGGACAGTTACTATATATAGTATGCTTATATTTATTATTATTATTATTATAGTTTTTATTCAATTATTTCCCTCAGGACTGCTGTTAAAGTTCTCAACCCACCTGAAAATTACAACCTGACCTGACCCGGCCCGCAGGATTTTAAGCCCAAACCCGACGCAGCCCGACACACCAGCATGAATTGTCTGTCCAAACCTGGTCCGAACCCGACACCCCGTGTGCCTGCATTGTTTTCCTCATACACTTGTTATGATACGCAGCGGTGTCAGGTCTGCGTCTGCCCCTCCCCATCAAGCAAGCAGCCAGACTTACTCTTCACCACACATGAACAGCGATGATTCACAACAAATGATATATGATTTGCAACCTGCAAATGTGCTTCATAAAAAAGGACGCCTGACCTGCCTCATTTGCGTATTTTTTCAGACCGAACCTGGCCCGAACCTGTGGGTCCGGTCGGGTTTGTTGGGCGGGCCCGACCCGCTGAGAACTCTAACTGCTGTGTTATCTGTGAATTTCTCCCAAGGGAATTTCTCCCATAAAGACACTTACAAACCTTATTCTATCAGGATGAAAAAAAACAAACTATCACCTGTGTCCATAATTAAGGGTGTTTTTCACGGGTTGAGTGGCTGCCGTGCAAAGAAGAAGCCCTTCCTCTAGATGCGGCACCTTAAAGCTCAACTGAAGTTTGTTGCTAATAACACAGACATAGAAAATTATTTTCTGGAGGAAAATGCTTTAATTCAACTTGGCAAAGGCATCAAAAAAAAGGCAGGAATCCCCTGCTTGTAGCCATGACTTATTTGGCCACAATCAGCAGTAATGTGTTTGTTTTTTACAAGTATCTCTAAACTTTTAACCACGACTGTAGGTACACCACGGCCAGACAACAGAACAGTACAATACTTAGCTAAAATCAATGAAGTCATATTGCAACTGTTAAGAGTGCCATTGAAGACAGGGGAGCTTAAGTTGAAGACCAGCTGCAGAGAGCAACACCTCCTAGGTTGGAAGGGGGAGGAAATGCTTACTTAAAATAGTAATCTGGGGACCATGGGGAACAAAAACAGCAGTTGGGATGTTGCTACACTTCCAGCTGTTTGTGGGGACAAAACACAAGGCTTCACAAGGACACAACCAGCCAGAGGACAGGGATAGCTAGAGGGCCAATAAATCTTACCTGTGTCAGATCAACCATGTGTTGGGCCTCGTGCCACATGGCTCAGACAAAGAGAAGCCCTCTATGGGAAATCAACAGCCTAATTACGAGGGCCTTATCAACGTGAGGAGAAGCAGAACAAAGGCCCAAAAGCTGTGAAAAACTGTAACTCAAGGTGCGACCCGCCCCTAAAACTTTTACCTGGTCCCTATTGGCTGTGAGCCACGAAATACTGGTGAATTCATATTTTAATCAGTTAGTGCAGCTGGTGTCAGGTCAGTGTGTTTGGCAAAGGAGTGGCAGAAATGTACTTATTAACTCAGTATGGAAGAAGACCAGTGTCTATACAGCATCTGTTAAAACACGGATGGTAATAAGGTTGCAAAAACAAATGCAAACTTGCTGACTGTTACAACGAGTGGTGTAAAGATGTGTTGTGATGGAAACGTTGGTGCAGTGTAAACTCTGCCCAGTAGCTAGCCTTGGTATCTTCAGGTCTTAATTCTAACAGACTGTGGTAGCATGTAAATATCAGTTGACCATGTGTTTAATACAGATAAAAATGAAAAGACTTTGTCAGGCAAAGCTGAACTTTTGTACTGGAAAGGAGACTGAGAGAAAGAGAAATAGAGGCGATAGTGGTGAAAGAAAGACAAAGAGAGGTGTAATTATAAAGTTCCATTGCCAAATTATCATAATGGCCTTCATGTTTCACCACTATATGGTTTAATGATTATTAGGCTGAGGTCATCAATATTATGCTTCAGCTTTTAATTTTTCAACAGTTGTATCGCTGATAAATATTACTATTATTTATCACACTCGCCTACTGAAAATTAACCTGTACTATTAGGAAGAATTTTGTTTACCTTGTCAGCTTGTCGGAGACAGTCTATCCGTCTCATTTTGCCTTTCTGGTCGGGGTTTGACAGGACACAGCATGCTGTTTTCTTTCCAGTAATTGACAAGACAAAGTCTTCTCTGCATTCAGGTCTAATATCCTTTCTTAACTTGGCCAGCAGACGGCTCGCCCATTTTTGTTTCACCTAGGAACAAAGTCACGTCTATTAATATATCAAAAAATGTATACCTCTACATAATTAAAAAAAACCTTCATGTTTTATATATAAACCTTCATATATATATATATATATATATATATATATATATATATATATATATATATATATATATATATATATATATATATATTTGCTGCAAAACACTGTTTTGACAACACATAAAATTACTTCAGTGTGTAAAAGTATCATATGTTCATTACTTTGTAAAACTAAGTAAAAAAATATATATATTTTAACTATCACCCACTAAAATATTCATCTCACCTCTGCCTTCTCCCCAAGCAGTTCATCTTTGACAGCTCTCTCTTCTTCTTTAGTCATCCTTTTCTCATGTTTTTTGAAGTATTTCCTTTTCCTAGCCTGCAGGTTGAACCATGTGTAGGCGAAGGCACGGACCTGGGGCAGCAGAGCCTCAATAAATGGATGGAATTCATCCTACATGTTAAACAGACAGATCAACATAAATAAATCATATGGTACACACACAGTGATCAATAACCAAACAACTTTAAATGTCCTGAGTTAAGACATGTCACATGGACTGTATTTTAACAGTAATATATCGGCATAATCAGGCAACTCCCGGTCTGTACAGAATCTTCCATGCTGGTGGATTTGGTAATCCTGATGTGGGCAAGTCATGAATCATCTGCCTACACTGGTCGGATCTGACTAGTACTTCACCAGCTGTGACAGAGCAGTATCAGATCATTTCTATCCACCAGGACAGGACAAACATACTGACAGTCCCAATGATAAATTCAGATCATAATCATTGATCAAGGGAGGGAAAAGGCAGTATAGTAACATGCTGTTTACACTTGACATGTATCAGCTTTCGGTCAACATTGTACAGACACTTTGGTGGTAATAACACAAAAAATTTATGGTTTGGTAAATAAAGGTTTGAAGCCTTGGTTTACTATGGTTCGTTACCAGGGCCATTTCTGTCTTTTTGGGGGCCCTATGCAAGATGCTGTTTGGGGGCCTATATTTTGTCAAACTACAATGGATAGACTCTTTACCCTTTTAGGTGATCCGCAAAGATGCAACAATCAGAAACAGATAAGAACCAAAAACACTGCGTGTAACATTCTCTGATGATTATAAACTATTCCGTATATGTTCAGTATACAGGTCGGCACCAAACTACAGGATGGATTTTATAATGTCTTTACGAGTGTTTACAGCTGTTAATGTCTGTAACACTGTTACTGTGATGATAGATGACAGTTAAATATTTAATCTGTGTCTATAATAACCAGACCCTGACATGTAAATGTGACATCTGTTGGATCAAAAAGAAGAGAAACTCGGAAAAAGGGCAACAAGTCAGTGGCTAGCGAAGCGCTAGCTAATCCAGATGACGAAACAGAGCTGGAGCTAGCAAACGAAGAAGAGCCAGAGTCCTGTGCCGAGCCTTGGGAAAGAGTTTGCCAGTGCCACTAGCAATGGCACAGTGGTTCAGCAGGTGACGCGTAATATTGAGCAGATGCTGGACACTAAACTCACTAATATCCTGAAACCAGTCACAGAGATGTCAGAAAAGCTAGACAAGCTAGTGGACAGACTGGGGATGGTGGAACAACGAGTGTCCAACTTGGAGGACAACTCAGCGGCTAATACACCACGGCTTGAATCGGTGGAGTCAGCGCTGAAAAAAGCAATGGAAAAGAGAATTACAAGAACCAGAGTTGTCGACAAAACGTCAGAATTATTGGACTGAATGATATAATCTGAATGAATGATATAATCATACCTCACATGTAAGCTTTATAAGCTTACATGTGAGGTGAATCTTTTGAAGAGGATGAACTCCCAAAATCTATGTACTTAGCTCATATTATAGCTATCCCCAAAAAAGGGAAAGATCCAGAAATATGTGCTTCTTATCACCAGATTACCTTACTTGGAGTGGATGTAAAAATACTTTCAAAAATAGTGGCTAATCGACTAGAAAGAGTGGTGACTGATATAGTTAATGCAGGACAAACCGGGTTTATAAAAGGCCGTACTTCATCAAATAACACAAGACGTTTAATTAATATTATTCACTATCTTAACTTTCATCAAACTCCAAGTGCTATAGTAGCAATGGATGCAGAGAAAGCATTTGACCGTACTGAGCAAAAATACATGCTTGAAGTGTTGACAAGATTTGGCTTTCAATCGGATTTTGTTCAATGGGTACAGCTTTTAAACAAAATGCCCAGTGCCTAGTTCTCAACAAACGGTCTAATTTCTGCCCAATTTCAACTTAACAGAGGTACAGCTCAAGGGTCACCACTATCACCCATGTTGTTTTCTTTAGCCATAGAGCCACTAGCAATTGCTATCCAGCAAACCTCCAACATCAGAGGAACGGTGATAGGAACAACACAGCACAAAATTCTGCTGTATGCGGACGACATCCTCCTGACATTAACAGTCCCACCAAACTCAATACCAGCACTAATCAATTGTGTGAACGAGTTCGGTCAAATCTCTGGATACAAGGTTAATTTTACAAAATCTGAAATCATGCCTCTCGGTTTCTCGTATGAATATGAACCTGACTTTGTAAAACCCTTTTGCTGGGCACCAAATGGATTCACATACATGGGGGCTAAAATAACACCTAAAATCAGTCAACTTTATGCCGAAAATGTTAACCCCATGGTAAAACACATTAAGGACAAGATGTTAAGTTGGAGGAAGCTTCCTGTATCCTTTCTTGGCAGAGTCAATCTTTCTGGTTATTCTCCCCAAAATTATTTATACTCTATCTATGCTCTTCATATCTCTGAAGTGGAATCTGTGGAAGTCTTTGATAGCAGACTATATTTCTCTAGCAAGACTAAGATTTGGTATTAATGGTCAGAGGGACCTTTTTACAGCAAAGTTTGGGTGTTGGAGTACCTTGGAACTCAGAGTGTAACTACCTGAACTGTTAGACCTAATAAGGACTTTTGAGATCATTGCTGTGGATGTATTCTGAATTTGCTACATATTTCATATAATCTGTATATACACTGTTATAATTTTGAAAACATTCAATAAAAAGAATGTTTTTTAAAAAAAACATCATTTTTACAAATAGTGATTTTCGATAATGTAAGTACTAATAATAACAATAATCTCTCTACAAAAGCAAGGAATCACTGTCTGTCTCTGTGTGTGTCTGTCTGTTTGTGTGTCTGTGTATGTATGCCTCAAATATCTCTGCAGATCAGGATCAGACTGACCTGAGAGTTTCAACATGGCTGCTGCTTGGTTCAAGGGTGTGCAACATCGCATTTGTTTGGACTACAATGATACCGTTAATAAACTATTTCAGAAATGCTTTACAAACTCCGCTAGCATTGTTAACCATAGCCACCATAGTCATGTGCCCCAGAGCCAATCACTGCACACCATAGCCACATGCGCATCATAAGTTATTAAATAACAACTTCCTGAACATTTTCCTTCAAACACAAAGTGTTGCATAACTCCAAATTGTCTGTCCCGATGACATGAAACTTAGGTGACTACTTCCCCTTGAGCTCCCGAGCCTTTGTGCAAAATTTGCCAGACGACCACTAGGTGGCGCAATTTAAATTGAAGTATTTTATATCTCCACATCAGTTGGTCTGATTAACACGAAACTTGCCCTCCTGAGGATAGCTGAAGAAAGGCGTTACCAGGGGTTACTAGGGGACTGTATAGCACCCCCTGGAATATTAACAATCCAAGCCCCGCCTCCTACATGCACATACATGAACAAAATTCGGTACGCATATGTATCATCACCAGATACACAAGAAACACCAAACTGTCACTCCAACAAGAAATTCACCATTTTCATTATTATTAGGGCCCGAGTAGGTCTCAACCTGCGAGGTTCCTTTTGTTTTTCAAATGACGATTTTTTTTTTTTTGGCCCAAATGATTGCATTTCTCACTGCCTGATCACACCCCAAAACTCACCAATCTTGGAATATACGTCACACCTGCCAAAAAAATTAATAATCTATCTTTGTCCTCAATTTTCACCACTAGGTGACACTGTAATCAAGGAAAGTGCATTTTGGCTCATAATTCCCAGTATACTTTGTATACTTCGCACCTTTTTTTCCAGTGCGCAAATGCTCTAACATTTACGGAGATCGTAATGAAGCTGCTGTGAAGAGCTGCTGGTAGTCAGTGTGGAGCAGACTGCAGTCTCACAGTCAGACCCATGAAACACATGGTACTTTACAGTCAGTCTTCCCAGCAATAAACTGAAGGGATCAGCTGGACCGTGCCTCGACGTCGCGCCCATTTTGGATGTGGCAGCTCCGCCCCATGAACTAATACAAGTCAATGGAGTGGACTTTATAAAGCTCCTTCTACAAAGTGCTACAAGTTAATGTCTCACACATATGGATATAGTCAGGAAACAGATAGTAACCAAAAACAATGTGAATAACGTTCTCTGATGATTTTAAATGTTAACTGCTCCTCATATGTTCAGTATACAGGTCAGCACCAAACCACAGGATGTATTTTTATAATGCTGCTAACGTATGTAACGCTGTTACTGTGATGATACATGACAGTTAAATATTGAATCTGTGTCTACAATAACCAGATCCTGACATGTTTATTCCCACAGATATCACATTTACATGTCAGGATCTGGTTGTTACGTTAGCAGCTGTAAACAGTATTTTGCTTTTATATTTCCTAATCCATCAGTGCATTGATCGACTTAACATGCCTTGCTCCCGCTAAGATGTCGTAATGTGGAACATGTTTATCATTTCTCTAACTTTCTCTGTGCTTACTTGGGCCCCACAAAGTATGCCGGCTTCAGCAGCTTGGATAATAGTGATATGGGCTGTTTTGGCTTTTACAAAGTTAACTGTCTGTGTTACAGTGCTCATTACATGTTCCATTTTCAGGGCTTTACCACACAACGTTTGCTGTTGTATGATGCATGAATAAACTGTCAGTTCATCTGCTTAACTCTCCTCCCTCATCTTCTCAAGCATCCTGCCCCCAGTCCACTCTTTTCACCTCCATCTGCCATCAGCCCTACCAGTTTGTCCCAAGGTAGCTTCATTTCATTTACACATTAAGATTTTCCTGTGGTTGTGTGATTGATTTAATTCCCCAAATTTCCTCTGTAATGCTCAAGCTGGAGTTCACTCCAAGGATGAATTTATCAGTTGTCGCTGCTCTCCAGCAAGGGAATGAGGTCTTTTCCCATTTCATCAGGTGTTTTTGTAGATTGGTGGCAAGGTAGACAATAGAACTAGCTTTAACGGAAGCCTAACTTTGAGGCTTGCTTTTTTGAACTTCATTTTAACTCTTCCACCTTCTGTAGCTTCTGCTGTTTGTCAAGATCCTTGTACTTGTCCTAGCGTTTTGTTTCATAGTGTCATCTTAAGTTATATCCTTTAAATATGGCCACATCAGCTCCACACGCCAGACAAAAAGGTCTACCCTTTATGTGAGTGACCAGATATTTTGGCTCCCACCTGTCTTGAAAATTTCATGTTTTGTTTGACCATTTCTTTCAGGGGCTGGATTAAATTTGACTCACTCATCAACATTGGAAAAGGAACTGTGAGGTTTGGATTGCAGCAGGCAGTGAGAGGATTTCGACAAGAGGCATCTGCCGAGCCATCAGCCAGACCAGCAGGACAAAATGTCACCTAAAGCAATGTGACCGGCCCAAGAAAACAGGAATGAGAGGTGGCATCAGAGTTAAGCTGACCTGAATTGGACCACAGTGTTTCCTCTACATTCATTTAGCAATGAAACTTACTGGTGCTATCGATGTTAATTACTCACGAGAGCGCAGCCTTGAAAGTGACATCATGTCAAGCACCCAGGCACCAGGTCGGAGAGTCAGAGGAGTGCCATCTTGAAAACAGGGCAACGACTCACCGGAGAAAAGGTAGACTTATTAGCTTAAGAAAACTTATAATAGATTTTATAAGTTCAATAGATATTCGCAAAATATTGATGGCCAGCTAAGGTTACGTAACATATCGGTAGCTTAATTAATTGGGCCCGGTGACAGCTCATCTCAGTGTCGCTAAAGTGAGTAAACTAATTGATAGCATTAAGTGAATATACGCCATGATGTACCTGCTGACTGCATTTTCAGACGAGCTTGTTCAAATATTTCTCAAAGAAGAGAAAGACACCTGATGAAGATGACACTAGTCAGGTATCATTAGCCTTTTGCTGACTCAAATGATGATGGTTCGGAAAAAATTGTGTTCACACTTGTAATCAGATGTGATGTGAGTGTAAATAATCTAATGTTAATGTTTTATGTAATCATATAAGACGAGTAACATTAGACAGGGAGGAGCAGTGGAACAAAGTGAAGGAGAGCAAAGTACAGCAGGGGGAGATCCCAGTGAAGGAGCAGGAGAGAGAGATGAGAGTAGAGGAGAAAAACCTAAAGGGAAGCACAGGCTATCAGGCTGGGACCCTAAATGGGTTAAAAAAAATAGCCGGTTCCACTCAGTGGAACCCTTTTTTTTGCATAATATACATGTAAATATTTCTGTTAAATAAATAAACAATAAAATAATAAGTATATTCAGTGTATTTCCATTGTAAGCTCAATGATCAATAATGCCACTGACTTTACTCTGTCCCTATAGGAATGTTCTGCTGCTTATGTCGGCAGCATAAGCAGGCACCAATAAGAGGAACAGGGAAGCGGCCATTCGTTGAGGACGGCTGTCAACTTTAACCAGTGGATTACTTGGATAAGCACATGAGTACGGAGCACCACACACAGAGTGTGAGGTCACAGGCCTTACTGACACAAGGTGAATTAATAGGAGTTCATTTAAACTGATGGAGCAGATCATTATTAGTACAACCTGCTTTGTCTTGCAATAACATCTTTGTACCTGCTCTGCATAGGTTCCTCTGTTGTGGCTGCCTTTGATCCAGTCATTGTACTGGAGCAAGAGGCAGTCACTGGAGGGGGCAGTCACTGGGGGGTTTACATGCCTCTACTATTTAACCAAACGAGAACAAACACATCACACAAGTTATCCAGCTCTTCTTGAGCTAGCCGAGTTGCTAGGATGTGGCTATTTCAAAAAGTTGAAGGTAAAAAATTATCATGCTACTGTGTATTGTTTACATTTGCATATCATCACTGCAAGTCAGCTTGCCTCAATCTCAAAACTATATTTAATATATTTTACTTTTAGATTGGAAAAACCACAAACTACCGGTCTCACACAGTAATAGATGAGATGTTGGAGATCTTGGCTGCAGTAGTGGAGGAGCCAATCCTCAGAGACATCCAGTCCTCTGTGGCTATCAGATTGGAAGTGGATGAGAGCACAGATGTCTCAGTGAAGAGGCAGCTAGATCTGCATGTCAGGTATTATTAAGTTGAGAGGACAATAGTTAATGACTGAATCAGTAATACACATATGTTGAAGATGTCTTTTTAACAATGTTTTTCAGATATATGAACGCAGAAGGCCAACTCTACAGCCAGTTTCTTGACCTTGTGCATGTTACTGATGGGAAGGCAGACAGCATTGTCACAGCCATAAAGGGAGTGCTGGACAAAAAAAAGTTTATTTTACTGCTTGTTTCACATTATACCTAGTGAACATGAAGTTGGAGAGAACATGAATTTGTTACGTGTTTTGATATATTATTTTCTTTTCTTATCACAGGAAAGTTGCATAGTGTAGCAAAGCAGTTGCAGGATGCCTTTCCCTGGTTGCTGCCAGTTGCCTGTGCTGCCCATCACCTGGCCCTGGCATGTAGAGATGCCTCATCTCAGGTTCCTTACATGGCTACCTTTATGGACCACCTAGTAGCTCCACTTATACTTCCATAACAGTGCCAACAGAGCTGCTGTTCTGAAAAGCTGCAGCAGAGTCCTTGGGCCTTAAGGACTTAAAAGTAAAGGTGAGATCACAGAAAAACATACTTTTAAAAAGGGACTACGAGGAGTTTTGGAAAGCGAAGTGTTTTCACACTAGCCTGAAACCACTCTGCTGCAGGAATGGTCATCATACAAGCAGCTTTTAAGATAAAATGTTAGGTCCAAATTAATTTAATGGAGGAGATCAGCAGAAAGATGATGGAGGAACCTATGTCATGACGTGTCGTCCCACTGTGTTTCAGGATATGGACAAAGTGACTGCAATGGGAAAACTGTCATCCCAGAATAACAAATGGGCACAGCTGTATCCTTTAATGAGCAAGCTGGCAGCCATTGCCCTGACAGTTCCCATCTCCAGTGTAAACTGTGAGAGGGATTTTTCAACAATGAACATGGTAAGACATTTATAATATATCATCAGACACAAACTAGAAACAGTTTTAAAATGATTAAGGTGTAGGACATTCACAGAAACAATCTCATTATTGTTTCTATTTGTAGGTGAAGTCTGACTTGAGAAACAGACTGCAGGGGGATCACCTTGCAGCATGTATGCTGCCGAGCATCAGCGGGCCACCTCTCAAGAATTTCCGGCCAGAGCCTTACAGCTCTTCTATAAAAAACCCAGAAAAATTCATTGTTCTGAGCCTGGGTGCAAACTTTGCCACTGATTCTACAGCTCCACCAAGAAATTATTATATATTGTTTTATTTTTTTATCATTGTATTTTTGTTATTATTTTTTATTGTTACATTCAGCCTTTAAAAAGCCATTTCTATGCCAGCCATTCAATAAAAAGGGGGATTATGCTGGGCATAAAAGTAAAATCTGCAGTCAAGTGTCATTTGTTTACGCCGCCACGGCTCCCCAGAGAGCCTGCCCCCGCTGCTAAAAAAATCCTAGAGGTAACACTGGACCAAGAGCAGTTCCTCTAACAAGCCTTCTTCCGCCTAATTTCTGGTTTCAGAGGAAAATGTGGATGAGGTGTGACTATGGCTCACTCAGCAATAAGAATCAGAAACTGTTGTGTGCATATCTTCACAGAGACAAGGCTAACTCCTAACATCCAATTACCATTACTGGGAACCTATCTTAGTCATCACACTTAACCACCGCGGTTAAACAGAAAAGGCTCTACAACTCCTATGGAATCTTATAAAGGCTCAATTCCAGAGCAAGATTCTGGTCAACGTTTACAGAGGAGCAATAGAAAGCATTCCAACTTGAAACCTCACAAACTGGCATGATTCATCACAACCCAGGACTGGAAGGCTCTACAGCAGGTGATCAAACCCAGCAGAACATCACTGCTACCATCTACAGAGCATCAGTGGCATCAGTGAAGTGAGATGTCTGCACAGAGATACTAAAAGACAACACCCACCCAGCCACAGACTGTTCATCCTGCTGCCTTCTGACAACACATACAGAAGTATCTGCTAACATACCACCAGACTACAGAGCAGCTTCACTCCTCAGACTGTGACGTTACATTCACCTTGTACCTTTAATCTTGTATAAACTGACCCAGACAGCAGTTTTCGACAGATTTGACTGTGCATTAAGTTCTAGAAAGAATTCCCAGCTTTTAAACTATCATGGACACCATGAAATTATTTTAATACACTTTATTTCACAACACACATGCACTAGCACAAATAAAATGTTTTTATTCATAATATTCATACAGACAGCATTCTTTCATAAGACTACAGCCATCAAGTCATCATATTTAATGATGTTTCCAAGTCTATCGAATGCACCTCAAGAAAAATGTTGTTAACATATCCTAATAAATGATATACTGGACAGTGTTTGTAGGTAAAACTTGTTAGCTGATAGCTGAATTCTGTCAAGATTGTTAGTTACGAGGGAAGTTTTGCTCATGAGATGTGTGTCTGTGTATATGCGAATTTAACTCTCCAGAATTAATTAATTGATCAATTACTTTATCAATATTTTTTTTTCTTTTGTTATTTCATCTCTATTCTGTCACACTTGTCGCTAAATACATGATACTTGGCATTGACAGAGAAAAATGTTTGCCCACAGTCTAACAAAAACACAACCAGACACACACACACACAGATTACACTTGACTAAAAAATAGACAGCAGTTCACCATGCAGACAAGCTGCACTTTTCTGTTTTTCTACTCCTCCCTGGCAACATGATCTGTTCTTTGTTCTTGGGTTCTCACCAGTGATCTTTCACATTGCAAACTGTCTTTCATTAAAATTGATATGGGTGAGTTGGTTTGGATGATGTTTAGTCGAACAGAATGAAAATTTGTAACAGTTAATACTTAGACGAGATAGGTTGTGCATGATTATGAAATACACTTCAGCAGTTGTGTTCTGTTTCCACATGTTAGGGACTACAGGGAGGCGGAGACTGGACTGTTATACCATTTGTGGAACCATGACAGTTTGAAATGACAACGACCCAGGACTAGAGACTCAACGTATTTCTGGAAGCTGACATATGCCACCACCAACAAAACCAACAGGAAGCCTAGAACCCCCAAAAGGCTTTAAAGACTGTTAGGTACAGCATTTTACACAGCGGTTTGCATTGGTTAGTTGATATGGAGCACTAGAATTATCCTTTTTCTGGTTTGACAGAAATGCTACTATCCCATGAAACAAAGAAAGATTTTCACTATTTTCTGCAGAAACCTATTTATCATAAGCCGTTTTTATACTGCACAGCAAGCCGCCAATTTGGCTGTCCCTTCTGAAGCTAGGGCCACAGATTTAGACAGAAGGCAGTATATTGGGGGTTTTCTATCTAAAAGGGGCTACTGTTAACTGTTTAACTGTCTCTGTCTTTATTTAAGAGCTCAGTCTTTCAATTTAAGTGCATGACTTAACTATTTTTTAGGGTTCGGGCAGCTAAGCTGCCAGGACTCTATTGTATTCCTAGGAATTCTTTCTTTCTTTCTTCTTTCTTTCTTCCGAGGAAGTCATACTTCCCATGGGCGAAAACTCACCAAACTTTACAGAAATGTCCAGCCCAATGCCAGATTTACTTCATTCGAAGGACATGTCAATATTCCTCCTGGGGAGGGCACAATAAGCATTTAGATTTTAAAAACTTACAAAAAAAATACCTACAAAATCAACAGTACATGCTACAGTTTTGAAACTTTCACCAAACTGTAGCCCCAATACTGCTGAAACTTTAGTCCACTTAAACTCATTACAAATTATGAAGTCCATCACTCAGTTTTTTTCAAAACCTGTAAAACTTGTAAAACCTCTCTTCCCACAATTTTTGCCTAATTGTCACCAAACTTGCTAGAGCATCTTCAGACCGTCCTCCACAAAACTTTTTCTCAAATTTTTGATTTATCAAAAATGATAAATCAAGATGGCGGCGAAGCAGGATTATGTTCCAGCACGCAATGAGGCGTCTACATATATTATGTCTATGTTGCAAGCTAGCCTGCGAGCCGCAATGCCGGACACACAGCCAACTCGTAGCTCTTCTTCTTGTTTACTGGCGGTTGGCATCCAGCTCAGTGCTGCCACCTGCTGTTCCGGAGTGTACACGCTTCGCCTCGTTAGTAAATGAGAAAAAGAAGTTGCGCATGCCTATGAACCGAGGGTACACATGCGCCCCAAACCGTGACAAGCGTACCGAACGGGACGGATTTTTTTTGATGAACCGTTCCACCCCTAGAGTATTTTCAGATTTTTGTCTTGATAACTGAATTTTGTTTACAGTGGTTTCAAATCTGCCTGCACAACAGTGAATGGCTTACTCAGTTTGTGAAGCCATTGTTGTATTGCCATTTGCCAATTAGCTCAGAGAGATAGATGACAGTCTTTGGTTCCAGAAGTTCTGACTTCAAGCCTCAAGTGGTCCAAAATGAACATTGTTATCAACGGTCTTGTCTTCCTATTCTCCTGTTTGTTGCTCAGAATTGTCTAAATTTGCCAAAGACCCGACCCATCACTGCGCAGCAGCTATAATTTGTATTGTCTTCCTCAAAAAAGTGCCCTGCTCTTGCACTGAAATCCTCTGCTTGTGCTCAAATGGTATGCTTGCAAGCTAATATATTATTGCTGGTACAGATTTTGTGTGCTCAGCTTCAGCCCTTCTCCTACTCTGGCTGCTTCAGCTTGCAAAACTCTTCCTCTCAGATCTATCCTGCTCTCTGCAATTATCCTGTACAATAATACTGTCAAAATTTCTGAGCCAATATAATGCCATATTTACTGCTGACCAATGAAATGTTCCCTGCCTTGTTGCCAATGCATTAGTTTGACCTCTTAGAGCATCTAGTCACTCACATTACAACTGGCAAAAAAGGGTTAAAGTTTTGTGTGACGTTTACCTCAAGTACATATTGCTCATGTTACTTATACATATCTCTCTGGCACATAATGTTTGGTTAGTAACTTACTGATGCCATAATTCACTAAACAAACACTTTCAGTTATAGTATATTTGTCGTAAGGAGCCAACATAATGGGTAAACTGTTGGCATGAGCATGCAGCATTGTACACTACTACTATGTCAAATTTTATAATATTACAGTAAGTTAATTACCAGAATGTGGAACGAAAGAAAAAAATATAATTTTGATATAAAACAGATAATGATGTGAAAAATTGGTCTACCGATTATTTCTTTCTTTTTTATTGATGATTAAGTTTAAAAACAAACCAGTACAGACAGAACAAAAGCAAAAAAGAAAAGAAACAACAAGTTAATCAGGTTTGACTGTGAAATAGAAATGTTTTTTTATGCTTACTTTATTTGCTACCTGTAGTAAATGATTATGAGCAAATCTCTTTGACAACTTCATAGTCAGGATGATAAATAAAGTTTTCTTTTATCACTTGTATGGCCAACAGGACCCTACTATTACATATAAAAATGACCAAAACTCTCCTTAAAAATAAAGGACTTGAATCATAAAAATCATCAATTAAATGCTGTGCCAATTTCTATTTTATGCAACATCATAGTTCTAGGTAACTACAGTTCAGAGGGAAACATTGTACATTTAACTTCACTAAATTATATTAATTGCAATATTTATAAGTTGGACAACTTAACAGATTAAGATGGTACACAAAAATGACGATCATCTTATATACATTGTTAAAGACTAATGCGTCAGTAATAAAAATCTAATAATATAATTGTATAACTAAAGGTTGCATTCTTAGTAAATACATACCATCACTTTTCTAACTTTAAATATATTTTGATGATAATACTTGTGTCATTTTGCTTGTTTTAACAGTTACTGTGTGGTGGAGCCACTTTTACTTAAAGTGGTAACAGAGCATTTTGTCCAGTCTTGGTCTCCAAGTGGTAATATTGTTGGCACTAAAAAATGGAAGCTTTTTGATTTCCTCAGAGTCGCAAATAACAACAACACAGCACAAAACTTCAGTTTATTCAAGCATTTAGTCGATAAAAGAAATGAATCGCTAGTTAACCTTCCTTTTCCTGGGTGATCACCTGCCCAGTGGCAGACAGAATTGTACAGCGATAGTGAGGTTTATAGGGAACCAATGTAAACTCTGATGGTTTCATTATATCCATCAATAAATATTTACTTAATGACATGTTGAAGCAGAGCTTGGATCTGATTCAGCCATTACATTTTCCACCATTTGGTTATGAATAAAATGTGGTTTCATATCTAATACGAGGACTGACAGATATCAAAAGGGTGCAGTAAAGTTCCTGTGTGTCTATGTAATACCAGCTGGCAGCTTTGGGTTGATTTTTGAATTGTATGGAAGATGGCGCCACGGACAGCAGCCACGGTGTGTTGGTGCGCATTGTTCTGTCTTGTTTTGTTTGCTAATTCGTGTGCATTTTTATAACTTTAACTTTTGCACATTCCAGTCCTTCCATCTTTATTTATCTTTATGTCATTCACACTTTATGCCTCTGTTTATATTGTACATACCATAGTCACTGTTTGTTCATTCTTTATTGTCTTACATGTATACAACTTCCCCACCAAGACAAATTCCTCATTGGTGTAAAACCCTTCTTGGTAATAAATCTTTTTCTGATTCTGTGTATTGCCGGTTAAAAAAATACAATGAAATTGAATTGTGGCACAGAAATCAGGTAAGATCCATAACAGTAACATTAAGTTAAAGTGCTAACTTGCAGTGCATCTCTTTTGGTCTGTCTGGGGTCTCTACACATGACAGCCTGTCAGGATTTGCATCTCCTTTGCATCAGGGTTACTGTGGCTGGTGATCAAAAGAGCAGCGGTTAACACACGAATAATAAGCTAGCCACTAACAAAGTCTATTTTTCCCTCAGTTTTTCACAATAAAATCCCCCATTATTCTGTTGTTGAAAAAGCTTTAATTATGAAACAGCATACTCAGCAAAAGATGGGGTTTCAGCGGTAGTAACTTATCACGACTCCCCAAACAGCCGATGAACAAAATGAAACAGCAAAATACAGCAGATGTCTGATACAAAGAGGTAAAGTGATTCAGTCAGAAGCTTCAAAGTTACTTAGAGCCAAACAGAGAATTTTTAAAATGTCTTTCTCTGGTTTCCTACATGGGCATGAGTTGAGCATCACAACACACACTTGTCTGAGGGAGAAAGGGTCGTAATGTGTGAACATGCTTTCATTTACGCGACTACAAGACAAAACTTTCCTGCAGCATCCTACATGGGCAACCTATACTACACTTCACTTCCCCACCCAGATCCAGAGATTTCAACTGGTGACCCTCTAGTCACAATCACAACACTCTCCTCTCTAACCTTAAGGCCACCACTGCCCCTCACTAGCACAATGCGCCTTTCTAGAAGAAAACAGCAGACATCAGCCTCCACTACTAACGTTTGAAACGTAACATTGAAAAGTAATTACAGGCATTGCTGCTGCTGTGCAGTTAAATTCTGCATTCTATAATGCTACAACCCATTGTTTGTATGGGTTAGGCCAGGAGGAACCAGTGCCTATATATCAATTTTATCTTAAAAGTTGGGATTTGTGACAAATGGTGAAAATGTTTGTCCAGGTTGACCCTGATCAACCTCAGCAAAAGGTGACATCTGCATGTGGAAGGAGTAAGAGCAGAAATGAGGACAGTCACAGAGACAGCATGGTCATTGCATGGATTTCGGGGATGGAGTAATCTGGATTCATTTTGCACGCACTGATGTTTTACAGCTGTTAGTGTGTTCAGCCAATGTTGCTGACTTTTTAACCCTGCTCCTTTACAAACCTCATTTTGTGACAGGCTTTTTATGGCAGGCTCTGTGGGTGCCTATACACTGGTAGGTTGTAAGGGGACAAATATATAGCCTATACTTTTTAAGTAAGTGGCTGTGGACATTGGAAGCTGTGTTCAGAAGGATTTATCTGGCAACATTAAACTTCTTTCGTCTCTACAGTGGCATCTGACTTGTTGTCAGGTGACTCTCTGCTCAGCTGTGGCAGCTTCCAACTGGACTGACTGCGTCCACCAGCTGCAACACTGTATTCATCTTAGGGTCGCTCTACTCGAGATGCATGCCGGGACAGGAGGCCCTCTGACGGCCTATCATTCTAACACAGCCCGCTGGCTTTAACTGCGGCCATTTTCTGCTGACTAACACGCGCGTGCACACAATCGCTCTGTGTGTGTGTGTGTGTGTGTGTGTGTGTGTGTGTCTCACTCCCTCTCTTTCTCTCTCACGCACACACGTACACACACACACACACACGGACAGAGGGAGGCTTGGGGCGAGCTTCAACTTGGCCTTTCAACGTCTCGCGTGACGAAAGGCAACGAGGCAGACGGGCCTGCCGCTGCACGCTCTTCTTCTAAAGCCCCAAACTCGATAACTTTGAACCGCGACTGCAGAGCAGAGACGCATATACCAAGGCATGATGTTCGCCTACTCATGCGCCGCCAGGGGTCAGAAACCACAGTGGGATAAAACCCGTGTAACGCCAACACGCCCCGTTCTCCTGCACGGAGGCGACGTCACTCCAAACTTCATTCAAAACTGTCAGACTTTTAAGCAGACTTGTTTCACGTCAGACACACTCATCGTCTCATGTGATACATAGAGTGTTCTGTCCTTTGGTAGTCTTCTGACAAATTCGGCATATATATAATACTGTAAATGAGCGTTATGTCAATAAAATATCAAGTTTGATAATCGCTTGACACTGCTGCACTGCACTGTGTGCTTGACGGAAGACGCCAATGGGAAGAATGGGCGAAACCGATTGGAAAACTTAATGTTATGGGAGAGTATGTGGTGTATTGTGTGTAATGTGTTTGCCGAATATGAGGTTGGATCCTGACAATCAACCCCGTTTTCAAGTTATGTTGTGTCGGACACATATGTGTGCAGGTGTGCATGGGATATTTTATTTGGTAAATTTTTAAATGATATTTAGCCTCAGATAAACTCTTCAGGCAAATCTCGTGTACCGGACTAGCTACATGTCCGGACGCTGCAACTAACTATCCGATGAGGAGAAATAGAGAAGACACATGCTGACATTCTGGTTCACTTTAAGCTGCGTAACTGATGTCACTCATTGACTCCTCACATTGCGTCTTTCATGGAAAACACGGAACAGCACACCAATAGGAATGGGCACTCTACTACGTTTTTTACTGGAACAGTTTTAGTCCTACCATTTCGAAGCCGAGCCGCCACCGGGGGAAGTTAAAGCGGATATCAACGCCTTCCCATCTTGCGCTGTCGGTCGTTATCATTCCATATTCATTTCCATCATCGTGCGCGTGCCAGGTGAAGTAAATCCGCGGTGCTCGAGACCAGAAACGTCCCGCGTCAAGCTTCGGCTCCACGGCAGTAACCCTCCCCCCCCTCCCCCGCCCGGTAGGCTGCGGCAGAAGAGAGTTGTGCTACATCCACCTTCTACCACTCTGCCTCTCACTGTCTGGTCCTCCTCACACACCAGCCTGCTGTATTTTCTCTCTGCTCCCTTCCATTCCAGTCCCTTTTTATTGGGCACATATCTCCCCTATACAGTTCTACACAAATTTCACAAAGTACACTATAATGTGGTAGCTGAAATGAGTGCATCCAACTTCCTCTGCTGAAAAGGACCACTTAAAGTGCACTTAAACTTCACAGTAAGCAGACCGTGCGTTGGTCATTTTGTTAGTTCTTTTCTTTGGGTGGCTGGGGCAGCAGTGGCTCGGTCTTTGGGGACTTGGCTCAAGCACTGAAGGGTGGCTGGTTAAAGTCACAGTGTAGACTGGTAACTGGAGGGGTGGCAGCTCGCTTCCTGGGTACTGCAGAGGTGGGGACTCCCTAAAAACTTGGTGCTTCGCCCGACTTGGTAGTTCACGCGTCAGCAAGCTTCCTGACCGTCTCAGCGAGTGCTCTGAGTGCACACAGTTTTACAACAGTGTATGTATTTGACATCTGCGTGCAAGAAAGATGATTTACTTCCTTGCATACTGTTTGGATGGTTTTATGAGCAGCTGTCTGTCGGAAAATTAAAAATGCAATTAATGCACATAAGACTGTAACTAATAATAATATTCATTTTGATTTGATTTGATGATATTTCTATATTTAAATATTTTCATATACTTATTTTTACATTTTGTACTTAGGTTCTACATTCCTACACTGCTGTTTGCTGCTGCAACGTTTTAAAATTCTCCATTGTGGGTCAAATAAAAGATTGTCTGAATTTATCTTATCTAATCTTATGATTTAAATTCACCAAGAGATGGCGACATTCTACCTCCATAAAAATAGCCAAAAACTTCTACTGATAGCATAGACAGACACACGACCACCAACTAGTCCATTAACCACTCCTTCATCAGAGGTGAATGTATGCAGTTAACAAGACATTCAGTAAATGATAATCAGGGCCGCTGGAAAATGTAATCTCCAGTCCACATCTAGACAGAATGATCCTCTCTTCTGTCTCATGATTAGCAGCTGGGGTGTTTGTGCCTCAAAGTTTTTCTTTTTTATTTCAACAACATACCCACCCTCAAGAGAAGCACAAGCCTCCTCTTGTTTTAACTTTTTCTTTCTTTTGCTTGTTCCCGATTCATATTGCCGTTTGGAGGAAATCTCTCCACCTGCATCCAGCTGCCTGTCGGCGCATCTGACCGCTGCTTGGTCAGATGCAGCGCGCTGTCAATCATTGCAGCACCGCGTGCGGTGTCAGATTACTCATCTTTTTTTCTCTCTCTCTCCCTCCTCGAGCTGACTCGAGGCTCTATGCGCGCCTCACTACAGCGATGCGCATCCTTTGCGCATTTGAGGAGAATGCGTCCCCTTGCGCAAACTGGGGCCCCTCATGGATCGTGAGGCCCTGCGCATAATACGTGTTCTGCGTATAGGGAGGGGCGGCGCTGATATGATAAGTTCTCAATTACCTTAAATTAGAAATAAATATCATAAGCTGGGGAGTGGGTTATGCATAGAACTTTGGTATGGGTGAGCAGAATATGCATCCCACCTAATCAACGTTTTGTTTATGGCTTTTTATCATGAGATTTAGTAAATTTGCTGTTTTCGGGTATTTAAAAGAATTTTTCCACTTTTCAGTTGCTGGTTGGCAAGATTTAGGAGATAAAACTACTTGCTAGGTTTTATGGGAAAATATCATGGTCTGGATTACATATAATCAGTGTTAATTTTTTGTTTCACGTGAAACAAAACTGGCAATGATCAAACCAAATGTCATCTTTGCTTGACTTTACAAAGACAGCACTCCACGGGGACAAGACACTGTGACTTCTGTAAGGCATCAGAACCATAACTGCTTGAGGGTGCCACCAACTCAGCCCACAGTCCTGTGTATATCTCTGTACATTTGGGACTGTGGTAACTGCATAAATAGGTGAAAACAATTTTCCCATCAGGTATTAATAAGATATGTTTACTTCATAAACCATAGGTAATATAAGGATACATCATTACTTGTGAATCACAAAATGTGGCAACATTAGTTACATAATAGGGGAAAAGGAATGGGATACTGAAAAGCATCTTCAAACTGACTACCAAATGTGAAATTCTAGATCAATAGCAATGCTTTAAGTGTGTGTTAACAGAGTTTTCTTTCACAGCGTTTAACGCATCACACTGCACATGTTAGCTCTCTTTGTGTGAATAACCGCAATCACGGCACACATGGGTTTCATTCTGTACAGCTGCAGGTAATCAACATAACAGGTGGGTCACATGACCACACATCATATGTCATCAACATAAATCCATGGTTGCCACAACAAAACAAAACTTATTTAAAGGGGCGCAATAAATTAATGAGAGCACATCTCTTAACAGTGTGGGAACATCTGTCTTCTCACATCACTCCAAAAAGGCAGTAAAGTAAAATCAGTAGAGGCAGTGTCATCAGTTGACTATGCCCTACCCTGTATGGATAGTGACCAAAGTGTTTGGTCATATTGGACGATATGAGCTTGGAGGTGGAAGATTACACAAAATTATTATTATTATTATTATTATTATTATTATTATTATTATTATTATTGTTATTAATTAAGCCAATGCTGAAGTGCCACAAACTGCAGTTCCTCGAATGGCCAGACCTGATCGATGTTTCTCAAAAATATTACTGTTATTCATTTAGGAAATTCAGTGGCAACGGATCTTAGACAGTAACTAATCTTAATTATGGTTAGAACATGTGGGCCAACCATCTGCAGTGCCTCTCAGAAATCTTGAGGGGAGCATGTCTAGTGGAGGAGTTTATGTGGGAAATTAGTTAGCATTATAATTTGCTTAAAATGAGACAAGCTGGTTGAAGAGCTATTCTTTAAATGATACTGAAGAAGCTTTTGGGAGATTTGGGATTCCTAGTATATTATAATATATAATTTGAACATTGTTATGTGGTTTGCAACTGGTTTTCAGACATTTTCAAGCACTTCCAAATAATAGATTCATCATTGATGGAGTCCATGAAGGAGTCATGACAAGTCACAGAAAAAATATGAAGAGCAAGCTAAAAGGCCAAGATCAATTGTGATGAAGCTGCCCAGAATTAAACAAGAGGGAGTTCTGAATAGAGGCAAAAAAAAAAAAAAAGCTTGAAGACAACTGGATCATCATCAATGAAGATTTTACAGCTTATGTGAGACAAACGGAACTGCAGTGACCCATTACATATGATTTGGAATGCTGTTCTTGCAACATCAACATCAACATGGATAGCCTTAGCATGGATAGTGATAGCTTTTGCTTTAACAGAAGGAAGTTGAGGAGCTTCAGAGTTTATTCATTGTCAAACTGTAGCCAAAAAGACTGCAAATGAAAATTAGCTCTGAGCTAACTGTGGTACAATGCATCAAATAGCATCATTTATGGTTAATATTGTAAATGGTCCCTCTACAAATAAAATACATTGAATTTAATTAACCTGTACAGTGCACTTACTCTTACTAGATAGCTTCTTTGATAAAGTTTACCTCTGCTCCAGATGCTTCAACCTAACTGTTCTAAGTGCAGCCACCATTGCTCTCACACCTTTCCCTACCACGGCATTCTGCCCAATGTCTTAAAGGAGCCAAGCTTCTCTTACAAGTCACAGAAAAAATATGAAGAGCAAGCTAAAAGGCCAAGATCAATTGTGATGAAGCTGCCCAGATTTAAATAAGAGGGAATTCTGAATAGAGGCAAGCTTGCAAGCAGCTTGACTAGTTTGGTCTAACTACCAGAGGACACAGATGTCAACAAACTGGTGTGTGGTGACTTGCACAAACTCACTGTTTTAACTACTTTTTTATTCATTTTGAGTCATACACACTACAGTGCTGTGTTGTAAGGTGTCTGCTGACGTTGCATGACTTTTGGGGTGAGATGTGGAGCATGTTAAGACACTTAAAACACAGTGTAAAGTTCTGACCCTATGCTGTTAGCTGTCAATGCTAACGCTCCGTTCACGGAGCCTTGTAATGGTTGGACCAAATGTGTTCACGTCTTCGGTACTGGCAAGTCAAGGGTAGCTTGAGCAACGAAGCTGCATGTTTAAATCGACCGAAGTTCTCCTTTAACTTGCATTTTAAGTATAGTGTACGAAAAAAAAAAGTTTTACCACTGTTGATTTAAATTATATTCAAACATATTAAGTGTTATTGAAAAGAGCAATTTGCTTCATATAATTACTTAGCTCTAACATAAATGTATCCCCCCAAAAGAGAGAAGTATTTGTTTCCTACATTTCTTTATTCAATACAACACCTTTACTAGAGCTCCACAGTACATTGTCGTATCATGTATATAATCTTAAAGGGACATATTTTCAGATTTTTAACATTGTCATTTGTCAGTCAACTAATGTCTTAAATGGCAATGGAATAATAACAGCAGTGCCCCAGAGGCACAGAAGATCACCAAAAACCTCATCCGTTTTACACTATATCCCAAACTTTTTAACATGGCGGTAAGGTTGAAAATGGGAAACTTCTCCCATTAACTATAAAACATAAAATAACTTAGACACCAGCTGTGCAGCTTAAAACATCTTCACAATAGTATATTTTACCGTGTCATCTTAAAGTATTTCATCATTAAAAGCCAAGTAGAACACGTTCTTGGTTAAGATGGCACTGCGTGTGTGGCAGCCACTAGCCCCTTTCACACAGAGATGCCACATTATCGCCATAACAGCAGTTTGCCAATACTTTGCCATTGGTCATTCACACAGAGGGAGGCATCACTGCCTTGAAGATGAACCACTGTGTAATTCACACAGAAAGCCAGTGCTGTGGCTCCTTAAGAGGCGTGACTAGGGATGTATATCGTTACGATTTTATCGATACCAATACCGATCAATACTACAGCATGTAATTTTGAGTTTAAAAAAAATAAAGACTTTACAAGATGTCAAAAGATTCAATCTTCTTTTTTATTACCACAAGGTAATAATAAAGCTTCAACAGAACAGAAGCTGTACAATTACAAATACTCTGCAACAGATAACCAGGACTTTCTATCTGGTGGATGCCGGAGCATGACGCAGCAATTCAGCTGAATAAAGCGCTAAGCAGACAGGAAGTCAATGACAGAAATAACAATATAACGGTTACTTTTCAAAATAAAACACTCTGTGTTGACACCGGCACACAAATCTCAAAAAAGAGACAAACACAAGCTCTTCTACTAATCATTTGGTCGGGAACACTTGTTGTTCTTGTTTTTATGACACCATCATCACACTTGGAGCTAGTGCATAATCTGAAGCTAAAGGAGTGCGGTGTGTTTGATTGCTATAACTAAGCCAGTAAAGTTAGCATCCTGGCTAACGCTAAAGACTGCAGCGCCTGGCAGCAGCAACCGGTTTCATTTCTGCAACGTCAAGTCACAGAGTTTGTTGTTAGGTTTATAATGATTACAGTTGGGTAGACATTCAAAAACCATCCATATCAAAAACTGGTTAAAAATCATTTTAAACAAAAAGTTGGGGGAAAAAAAGTACCGATAACAGTACTGATTGTCCAGAATCTTAACAGTACCCTGGTATCGACAGGATGACAGACACTACTCCACGTATATTTTTGGTATATTTTTCCTCATATAAGTTGCCAAAGACAGTTACAGTTATTACGTTACTCTTGTTTGGTCATGTAACATTGCTTTGTCGAACATTTCTCTTTATTAATTTGAGTGAAAGACCTGTGCAATTATCAAACTGTACAATCAACACACCCTTGATATGCGCAGCCGGCTTATCCGCCTCTGATATTACCTCCAGAGACATTCACACAGTGGAGAGAAATTGGCGCAGGATCCCTGCATCCAAATTGCAGTGTGAATGGGGCTTGTGACAGCAGCTCTCGCTCATTTTAGAACTTTTTCCTCTTTTTATATTCCTTTTTGTACTGTTTGACTGTTTTTAATTACTTCTCTTTGGAGCTCTCTCTTTGGGCAGTATGGAGACCATAATTTTTTTGCTCTGGTCTTATCACTGCTTTTTTCACTGTTTTCTGGTGTACCCAGGGAGCCTGTAGGCAGCCTTATTGTTTACAGTAGGGATCAGCTGTTGGCCGTCAGTAGCACCACGGTTTCACCACACCAGCGGCCTGATGTCCCCGGCGAGCTGAAGAGGAAGAGACGCAGGTGTCGTGCCAGAGCTGCTCGCCATCGCCATAGGGATGCTACAGACTCATCCTCCTGCCTGTCATCATGGGGAATCTCCCCAACAAGATGGGTGAGCTAACATCACTGACCCGACATCAGAGGGACTACCGCGAGTGCAGCATCATGGTGCTCAGTGAGACATGGCTAACGGAGCTGACCCCGGACACAGACGCTAATCTGGACGGGTTTCAACTATGGCAGGCAGACAGGACGGCAGAGAACGGTAAGAGAGAGGAGGAGGGCTGGCTGTGGTTGTTAATGACAGTTGGTGTAACTCTGGGCACATCACTGTTAAAGAACAGGTCTGCAGTAAGGACATTGAACTTTTAGCTGTTAGCATGAGGCCGTACTACCTCCCGAGGGAGTTCACACAGGTGATTATGGCAAGCCGTTTTAACATTTAATCGAACCACATTCCTATCTGTAATTGCATTTTAGATAGCCATAATAGCATTTCTGCTAGTCAAAATTGTATTCTCACTAGTCAGAATGGTAATTAAAGATGTCCGCAATGATATTCTTACTAGTAGAAATGTTCAAGATGTCTACAACTTTGATTGTACTAGTCAAAACTAAATTTAAGATATCTAAAAATCCTTAAAAAGTATAAGTGGCCATTTTAACATTTGATAGTTAGACTGGATATGTATTGCCGATATCTTTAATTCACTTCTTCCTAGTCAAAAATAACATTTCAAATATCCACAATGACGTTCTTCCTAGGACAAATGACGTCACTTTTGCCATTCATGTGTATTTGGCTTTCAATTTCAGATATCCACAATTACATTCTGGATATCTAGAATGAACATTCTGGATATCTGCAATTGAAATCTTACTAGGAAAAACTCCCATTTCGGATATCTTCAATCCAATTTTTACTAGTCATAATTTTCATATCAGATATCCAAAATGCATAACTATGTACTTTTGAATATCCAAAAATACATTGTGACTAGTAAAAATGGCATTACGGATATCCACAATCTGTATTATGACTAGTAAAAATGCAATTGTGGACATCTGTATATATATTGTGGATATCCATAATGACATTTTTACTAGTCACAATGTATTTTTGGATATTCAAAATTACATTCTGGATATCTGGAATAGTTTTTCATTTTGGATATCTGAATGTCATAGGAAGACTGTCATTGTGGATATCTGAAATCACAGTTGTGGATAGGAAGAATGTTATTGTGGACATCTGAAATGTTCTTTTTGACTAGGAAGAACTGAATTACAGATATCTGCAATACATATCCAGTCTAGCTATTAAATGTTAAAACGGCTTGCCATAGGTGATTGTGTTCGCTGTGTACATCCCCCCACTGTCATCCACTCAGTCACAAGCTCACTGCAGACACAGCACCCACAGGCCCTCTTCCTCATCTCTGGGGACTTCAATCATGCCTCTCTGTCCTCCACCCTGCCCACATTCATACAGTCAGCACGTTTACATGCACAGCTTAGTCAGATTACAGCCATAGTTCGACTATACTACTCAGTCAGACAACTGCAATTGTCCGTGTATACATGCGGTGAGAAAATCAGATTATTGGCTGAGGCGTGTCATACCCAGGTACGCTATGTGGCGCTGTACCCATTTCAACTAGCGGTAATAAAGTCACCTCCGGCTGACCCTTTACGTCACCGGCAACAACAAACTCTACCTCGGCATACGAGAAAGATGGCGTACGAAGAGCAAGGAGAAGCTACATCTTTGTACATTTTGTATATGGTGTACATGATAATTACACAAACTAGATGCACAATGGCGCCCTTGCTTGCGGTTATTTTGGAGGAAGACACCGCTGCCGCTGTCCCTCTACTTCCGGCTCATGGCCACAGGAAAAAAATCTCAAGCCTGTGCAGAACGCAAAATCCGATCCGATCCGATATGTAGGAGTAATGTGACTATCAATCGAATAATCTAGATGTTTTAATCCGACTATGAGAAATCTGATCCGGTCTGATTTTAGTCAGATTAAGGTCTATACATGCATCTTAAAAATCCAACCATAGTTGGACTAACACAGTAATTTGGTTTTCTCGAGTTTCATGTAAATGCACTGAACATGTCACTTGCCACACCAGAGACAATAAACCCTCTCCTTATTTTATGTCAGCAGCAGGGAGGCATGGACCAAAGAGTCTGAGGAGGCTCTGAAGGACTGTTTTGACTCAACTGTGTGGGAAGAACTGTGTGTTTCTCATGTGGACATCGACAGCTTAACAGGCTGCATAACAGAACTTCTGTACCCACCAGGACTGTACATTGTTTTTCAAACAGCAAACTCTGACATGAAGGCCCTACTTAAGGAGAAAAAGAGGGCCTTTAGGTTGGGCAACAAGGAGGAGCTGAAGGCTGTGCAGAAGGAGCTGAGGACCAGACCAGCTGTTTCTCCTGTTTCCAGTAAATATTCTATGATAGTCTAATCAATCTTGACGTCAGTATCACTCTTAGAACTCAACTCAACTCAAACTTAGAATACCATTATCACTTTGGGTCTGCATTACCTATTCAATAGGACCATCTGGAAAATGGCTCACAAGTGTAAGTCTAAGTATTAATGTACTTAGTCTTAGACTAGACACTGCCACTGTGGTGAACACAGATCAACGACCCCTCAGGCTGAAAGCCCTCAGCAACCGCTGAAGTCCTGAGGTTCTATCTGAGGCCTCAGAGACAAGCAGGACACCATGGTGGCAGGGCTTGTGACCAAGGTTCCTGGTAGCCACCTTCACCAGGCGCATGGAGCCAGCGCTTCTAAGCACCTTCGCCACCGGCATCCAGTGGGTCCCAGCCTTCGCCTTCGCTACTGGGTTCCAGTGGGTTCCAGGCATTACCTACAGCCTCCAGAGAGCTTTTGCTTTCACCACAGGCCTCCTGATTAGCCACTACCCCTCACCCTGACTTCCTGATCTCCCCTGAACTGTCTTTGCAAACCGGGCTTCTCATCTACACTACCCTTTGGAGATCATATTTTGTACAGACAAATCCTCAGTCACTACTTCCAGTCTCCGTTCTCTGCATTGGGTCCTAACAGAAACCCATATTTGGTACTTGTACTTCACTTGCGGTGGGGCGGCTGTAGCTCAGTGGGTAGAGCAGGTCGACTAGTGATCGGAAGGTTGCTGGTTACCTTCCAGTAACAAAACACTGGTTTTGCCCCTGAGCCATAGCCGCCCAGGTCAGTCCAATTGAGGAACTTACGTACTTAATCATAATCAATCATTAATGAATGCTTTTTGTGACCCTTATTGTAGACTTTTTTGATACAAAATGAACAATCATGCTTTCACTACATTTATTGATGCTCCTTGTGACCTTTGTTCTGATATTGAAAAGATGTATTCTTAAATCGACACATCGTAACTGCAAGAGGATACTAAAGAAGCACTACTTAACCATAATTCTGTTATGTCTGTATTATATTGTGTGCTTGGTGTGGGTTTTTTTGCGTTTCCTGACCTATGTTTGCAGAGGCGCTTGGAGAGGCTGGGCGGAGTTGTCAACTATTGGAGCCGCCGTCACAGACGCACCTGCAGCAGGTTGGCAATCAGTGGCTGCTGATTTAAGCCTAGGTCTTCACGCTGCCTGCTGCCAGATGATTACTACGACTAGATGTGGTACATGGCTCACATAGATTGTAGCTACTACGGCTTCAACTATTTTCTCCACTCTCTTGTTGAGACTAATTACTTTCGTGTCCTTTTCTCCCAGTGACACACGACCTGTCGGCTACCTGCACCACCTGCTCCAGCCTCCCAGCTCCTCGCACCTCTCCCGGCTCTCCCTCGCCCTGCACCGCCCGGCGTCCCCGGCTCGACACCGGCATACTTGGGGAAAACCCCTACACAGACTGTCTGCACTCTACCCGACAGGGACGTCGGGTGCGCTCAAGCATTCGTTATTCAGTGTTCAATAAATCACCAAGTTTCTAACTCTGTTCTGCCTCCAAGTCCGCTCTTGGGTTCACACTCCACTCGGCCTAACAAATTCACCATGTATTCATTTTCTTTGTGGACTTATGTGCAAACATATCTTGGAAAATTTTTGAATCATATTTTCGTTTTTCATTTCGTATCAAAATGATAAATAATGTTGATGAAATAATTGTATTTACTTTGTAATGTAAAGTCTTCATCTTTTCAAATTTGGAATGAATCATAAAATGTTAAATACATGTGTGATTTCTTCAAATTCAAAGTGTCACAAAAAAATATTGTTAGTTAATTTGTGTTAATTTAACTATTTAAATGAATTAACACCTTAATTACAATCACCATTAGTAAACTAGAAAAATGTGTATTTCCTATGAAAATACAGTGTGAATGCTGAAGGCTGAAGCGAAATCTGCTGAACGTACTGCCGAAAAGATGAAAAAGTTGAAGAGCTGAAAAAGTTGAAAAGTTAAAGGCCGAAGGAGCTTAAAAAGTTGAACATACTGTATTGATAGCTGAACATCAAGCTGAATGTATGAAGACAATGAAAAGGCAGAAAGAGGAATATTTTTAAATGATGAAAAGGCAGAAAAGCTGAGGAGGGTTGAAAGAGTTTAAAAAGTTGAACATTTTCATAGCGGAATAGAAAGCAGAATGTTTGAAGGAGTTGAAAAGGCAGAAAGATTAATATTTTAAGAAGATGGAGAGACAGAAAAGTTGAAGAGGGCTGAAAGAATTTAAAAAGTGTAACATTTTCATGAAGTTGAATGTTTGAACGAGTTGAAAAGGCAGGAAGATGAATATCTGAAAAGGTTGAAAAGCTGTACAAACGAGCTTAAAAATGTGGAAAAAAAACTGAAAAGGCCAAAAAGTTGTAAGGTAAGAGGGCAGAAAGAGCTTAAAAAGGTGAGAAAAGGATGAAAATTTGAAAGGATAAAGGCATAAAGAGCCAAAGATGACAATGTTCCCATAAGAATGAATGGGAAAATGCCTGCCAAATTCCTGCCAAACCCCTGCGGTTTTTGATAAAACTATAATGGTTATTGCCAAAATATGTATATGTTATAAAGTTGGACTGGTGTCTCTAGCTCAAAGTTTGAAGGACAGGAAGAGGTGTAAAATCGATGAGTTTGGAGGAGGATTTGAAGATTTTCCCATTTACTTCAGTGTTAAATTTTGTTTAGAAAAAGACGAATTTCTAAAGAAGTTGAAAAGTTAAAAAGCTAAACGGTAAAAAGTTGAAAGAGCTTAAAAATTTTAATAGTTGAATGGTTTCTATAGCTTGAAGTATGATGAAGTAATAGCAGAATGAAATTTGAAAAATTCCCCATAAGGATGAATGGGAAAACGCCTCCCAAACTCCTCCGATTTCTGAAAAAACTGTAATGGTGGTCACCGAAATATCTATATGGTGAGTTAGAGGAGGAGTTGCTGAACGCAGTCATGTTGTTTTTATTTCTGGAAAGTGAAAAATGAGGGCACAGGAGCGAGAGAGAGAACAGGTACCGTCTGCTCTTCCCCAGAAATTTCGGCTCAAAATTAATATTGCGGCTTATGGGAGAGCTGCCTGGCTTCTTGTCGCTCTCGGGTTTCTAAATCCAAAACCGTACGTCCCACATCTGAAATAAGACCATCAGCTGAAAGCCAACACGTTTTCCTACATTTCTATGCATATATTGTCTATGTCAAGAAAAAGATGTGGGAACCAAATTGAGCTGAAGAGAATTTTTCTCCCGTTTTTTCCAGCTGCTCGACACTCTGGGCTGCGGCAGTTGGTGCGTGCACACTCTAGCCGACGCAATACACACCCATTATAAAATCAGAAGAGCTAAAAATCCTTAAAACTCAAACTGTGATGATTTCAAAACCATACAAGATTTTTAAAAGGGTTAGAAGAAGAGGTTGAAAGGCGATGAGTTTTGAAGAGGATTTGAAGCTTTTCACATTTGCGGCAATGTTAAAAAGATTTTTAGAAAAAACTGAGTATTTGAAAAAAGTTGGTTGAAAGAGCTTAAAAAGCGGAACATTTTAATATTTGAATGGTTTCAATAGCTGAAGGTATGCTGAAGTTATAGCAGAATGAAATTTGAAAAAATCCCCATAAGGATGAATGGGCAAATATCTCCAAAAGTATAAAAGATAGAAACGAGAAAAATACACACCATCATGTCCTAAAAAGGCTGAACATTTTGATATTTGAATGTTTTGAATAGCTCAAGATTTGAAAAAGGAGAAGAGAGCCAAAAAAACGCACAGAATCACAAATAACTAGAAAAAAATTGTATTTCCTACGAAAGGCTGAAACGCTTTCGGAAATCTTCTGAATGTACTGCTGAAAAGATTAAAAAGTCGAAAATCTGGAAAAGTTGCAAAGTTAAAGGCCAAAAGAGCTTAAAAAGTGGAACATATTGATAGCTGAACATTTTCATAGCTGAACATGAAGCTTAATGTTTAACGTAGGTGAAAAGGCAGAAAGATGAGCATTTTAAGAAGATGAATGCCTTCAGCATTCACACAAATGATTACTTGACATATTAGTTAACCATTAATTGTGTTAATGGTAATTTGAACAATAAATAATGTTAATTGACATACCATTACTGTAAAGTATTACAGATATTATTTTCAAAAAACTGATACTTATAATAAATGTGGTGCTGAAGTGCCAAAATGCTTGAAGAGAGGTCCACCATTACTCTCCTTCCTGTTCGGTCGCACTCCGGGATCAACACTTTTTGTCTGCCATGACAGCGGCGTGCCGAAGATACAGCTGCTAACGTGAGTTGTTCAAAAACTTTCTTTTTAGCAAACTCTGTGCACACAAACAATGTTCTCAATGCTCGTGTTCATGAGAAAAAGAGATTTTGATGCTAGTGTAAGAGTGCCCCAGCGCTCCATTGAAAATTAGTTTGCCTGAAATGAAACTATGGTAAATCTTAAAAGTGCCTCTTTTGTCGCAATTATGCTTTTACACGAAGGTTTGACTCATATACATTCACAAATAAAGCCTAGGTTGATTTTTGTTGAGAGTTTCACTTTAATGCAGGGGAGGACTGCTCTTTTAGTCTAAAAAAGCCTACAATTATGACTTTATTCTCATACCATGACTTTTTTCTTGTATTATTTTGACTTTTTACTTGTAATAATAATATGACTTTATTCTCAAAATCTCAGGTTACAATGACATGTGAGCCAGTTATTCAGTACAGTAGTAATGATCTTTTATTGTGATGTTAACTTCTTCAACAATACCAGATAACTTCCTTTATGATGCTGTTCCATATATCATTATTATTACAACTTCAAGGTATTTTATATTTTAATAGGTTGAAAAAGAATATTTTCTAATCAGTGTCATTATATTTAATGGAATGTTTTACAGTCATGCCTGCTTGTACATGTATTTACATAAATGTGAAATGTAATCGTTCATTATGATATATATCATTGCCTGACGTTAACTGACGTGAAACAAAGAATCGCCTGCCAAATTAATTTACTGTTTTAAACATTCATCATTGGTTACTCCTATATGTTGTTTTTTCGTGAAAAACGAAAACGTCACATCCGGATTGCAATGAATTGTGGGTTATTTTTATCAGGCAAGTGCCGAGCAGACTCTCCCCGTAAATTTAGACAATCACAGCCCAGTGGTACGAGGATACACACAGATAATGTCACGATTCAAAAGACCGAAGGCGGACTCTCTTGCGGGCTTTAGGACGGAAAAGACCGAGCCGACTGTTCCTTTAGGTCTGCTGAAGGCTGCGAGGAAAAGCGGCCAGCTGAACCTGACCGGCCGAGGTCTGACCGAAGGTAATTTTGACGTGCCATAGTGCACGCGACCAGTACGACACTTGAACTGGTGACGGTCCTAGACATGAATCTATACACGCCACACTGAGCGGGTTGGCCCGCTGCTGCGATACGTCGGCGTCGCCGCCATATTAGATGTGGCAGCTCCGCCCCTTGAACTGATACAAGTCAATGGAGTGAACTTTATAAAGCTCCTTCTATAAAGTGCTATAAGTTAATGTCTCTCATTTACACTTTCACACACATACTGATATATTCAGGAAACAGAAAGGAACCAAAAACAATGTCTGTAACGTTCTCTGATATTCAAAATGTTATCTACTTCTTATATGTTCAGTATACAGGTCGGCACCAAACCACAGGATATATTTTATAATGTTTTTTTGTGTGTTTACAGCTTCTAATGTATGTAAAGCTGTTACTGTGATGATACATGACAGTTGAATATTTAATCTGTCTATAATAACCCGATCCTGACATGTAACTGTGACAGTTCACAAAACCTGTGTTAAGAAATCCTTATGCTTCTGTTCACGTACCACATTAAATCTTAATGTTATTGTGCAATATTTTACAGTGAAAAAATTATATGTTGCACAAATCATGAATATAACTTTCGGCATAGTTTGGGTCGAGTACTGTACGCTCATATTTAAAGACTAAACGCTTGATATTTATGTGACATTTCACGAGTTGCACATGATTGAAGGGTTAGTGTAGGTCTTTATTATTTATTTCCAAAGTAAATTGTCGCATTTCTCAATTATTCTGCCCTCCTCTTACTCCATTAATGGTACGTTCAGACCAAATGCAACGAAAATATGGCTTGCATTACACAGGCAAAGTTGATTGTGCAATTATTATGATTTTTTTTCTTTTCTTTTCTTTTTTTTTTTTTTTTGCATTATTCACGTGCCACCCAGTTGGATGCATCTGGATCCATCTGTCTTGGGTGAGTGGCAGTTTCTTAAAAGGTTTGTTAAAATCAATAGTTTAACTAAGTTCTGAGTGTTCTGAGTTCTGCTCAATCCGGACTATGCTGTGCTGAGACGTATTTCTACGAGTCCAGCTTCCTCACTCATTTTACAAAACCAGCTTCCTTTATGTCCTGTCTCCAAATGAGTAAAGAAGCTGTCATACAGCTCTTGGTATCTTCAATCAGCCACAATTGGAGAATATTATCCACTCCTCCATAGCTGTTCATTAACGTCATAACGTCAACATGAAAGTCAATGCTGTTAGGCTTTCGCGAAACAATGCCATGCAATATCGTCACTTGAGTTCAGTATTTCCAACTAGGGCTGAACGATATATCGTTATTGTATCTATATCTAGATATGAACATTCAAGATATTGATATCAAAAAAGAAACGATATAAACAATATAGATTTCCCCCGCTTGCCCTGCATGTACAGCTCGGGCAGTCACAACAAACATCATTTTTACGATTGCCCTTGAATGCACTGCTAAGGCCAGCCAACTACAAACCTCATTTCTTTTTAGTTGTGGATCGAGACCTGAAGCCAACCAATGACAAACATACGAGGGCGGCAGTGAGGGAGACGGAGACGCGCACGCGCTCACACACACAGTGTTGCCAACTTGGCAACTTTCTCGCTAGATTTAGCGCCTTTCAGACCCTCTTAGCGACTTTATTTCTAGGTTCCAGACATCATGGCATGGTCATTTGGATGCACATTTTTGAGATGTGCCCTCATGTTGCCAGTGGTCGAATGGTAAGATAACAGTAGCTTACACAGCTTGCATGCAACTTAATTTCCAGGCCTCGCATTTTTGCCATCTACTGACCAAAATCCAGAGTATTTCCAAACAGGGATTTTTAAGTTGCTTGGGGTCCAAACCACTCTCTCTGCTGCTGAGTTGAGCTCTGAGCTTTCTGTCTTCACGTTTTTCTCTCTGCCATCTGCATCTGCCACTGTTTTTGTCAGGTCTCACTTTCAGCAGTGAGCAATGCTTGCTAGTGCAACTCCTGTGACCTGTCCCTGACCCATCATGCCGTGCGCCCCCTCACAAAGCAGCCACTGATGTGCTTTTTTCCACTGTCGAATATTAATTTTCACATTTGAATCTCCTTTTGTTTTGTTTTTTATATTCAAATATACATTCAAATTTAGAATATTCATTGACAGCCCTAATGCTTGGCCAGTCCATCACCTTTACCCTCAGCATCTCTAGCAAGGCGGTGGTCGTCTTGATGGTGTGTTTGGGGTCATTTTCATGTTGAAATACTGCCATGTGGCTCAGTTTCTGGAAGGAGGGGACCACGCTCTGCTTCAGTATGTTACAGTACATGTTGGCATTCATGGTTCCCTCAATGAACTGTAGCTCCCCAGTGCCGGCAGCACTCATGCAGCCCCGGACCATGACACTCCCACCACCATGCTTGACGGGAAGACACACTTGACTTTGTACTCCTCATCTGGTTGCCGCCACACACGCTCGACACCATCTGAACCAAATAAGTTCATTTTGGTCTCATCAGTCCACAGGACATGGTTCCAGTAATCCATGTCCTTATTCTTAATTCTTCTTATTAATTTCCGTCTGCTGTCTGTCTGATCATGATAACAAGTGTATGAGGAAAACAATGCAGGCGCACAGGGGGTCGGATTCGGGCAGACAATTCATTCTGGTGTGTCGGGCTGCGTCGGGTTTGGGCTTAAAATCCCGCGGGCGGGGTCGGGTCGGGTTGTAATTTTCAGGCCAGTTGAGAACTCTACTTCTGGGACGACAGCCATGCAGACCAATTTGATGCAGTGTGCGGCATATGGTCTGAGCACTGACACGCTGACCCCCCCACCCCATCATCCTCTGCAGCAATGCTGGCAGCACTCATACATCTATTTTCCACAGACAACCTCTGGATATGACGCTGAGCACGTGAACTCAACTTCTTTGGTCGACCATGGCGAGGCCTGTTCTGAGTGGAACCTGTCCTGTTAAACCGCTATATGGTCTTGGCCACTGTGCTGCAGCTCAGTTTCAGGGTGCTAAATGGAATTCAGTTCCCAGATAAAAACTAATTTAAAACTACTTCATCATTTGTTAAACTAATTCAAAGTAAACTGAAATTTAAAAAAACTTACAAACTAAATGAAAATATAAACATATTAAAAAAAACAAATATAAAAAATTTATTTTGGATAACCATGTGAATTAAAGGCAAATTAATGGCACTTTGTCCTTTTATTCGTGACTTTTAGCAGGACTGTCACAACATATAAGAATTTGTAAACAAAAACTATTCCAAGCTTTCAGGCTTGTTTGGTGTGTTTTTTCTTTCCGTCACTTTGTGGTTTTGAGGTAACCTTTGTGCTTTGTCGCATTTTCTTGCTGTCTCTGTGCGGTTTTTCATGTCAGGACTTTAAGTGGGGGAAAAGATTCGATGTGTTTGAGTCGCTAGTAACAACTTGCCGTGACGGACGGGGGGGTAGAGAAGGCAGATCGGACGGCGCGGCCACAGTTAGTCGCTATGTTCGGACGGACGGACGCCCGTCACCCTCACCCGCTATCGCTATTGTCGGACCGGGGGGCGATTGCTACCGTCGGACAGACGCTCGCTCGTCACCCTCGCCCGTTACAAAGCAGCTGATATTGAAAGTTAGTGTAGTGGCGCTGAGCTATCAGTATAGCGGCGCTGCGCCACCGTTCCATTGTCTGGGGAGAACCCTGCACTAACTGATATGATGTTTGGGACTGATGATGGCAAGTGTCTCCATCTTTTAACATCTTCATCTTTCTTCAGTATAATTTGTTTTGGCAATAGATGTTAGGGAGGTATTAATTTTAATACCCAGATATGTGACCTCATTCATGACTTTAATCTGTGGTAGAAGCACCACATTACTTTTATCTGTATTGAGTAGGATTACTCAATTTTGCTGATTTTGCCAGATTAACTTTATATCCAGAAATTTAGCCAAATTGCTCCTTGACTGTTGAATATCGGCAGTATAGACTAATGTATCATCTGCATAAAGCAATATTGAGTGCAACGTAACCCCTATTTGTGATTAGTGAGATCCTGAGCACATTTTCTAATAAGTTGTTCGAGTGGTTCCATAGATATATTAAAGATGAGAGGGGATAAATGGTCTCTGTGCCTCGTTCCCCATTTTATGTCAGATAGCTCTGAAAAGGTTTTTGAAGCTGCACACTGTTGCACTCCCAAAATGAACAGCAGACTGAAAATTGAGAGCAAGTCCTCAGTTCAGTTTCCTTTGTCTCCAAAAACAAAAATGTAGTATGTGGACGATATTTAAACCCTGTGCAAGTAGCAAGGCGAAGTACTTAATGTATAATGAAATGTGTTTTTTTTTTTTTTTTTAACAAATTACTTTAGCTGGGCACACTGAAATATAACAAATTTAGTGCACTACACACTTTCACGCTCAATCTCTGACATTCATTCCTATTTTTTTAAGTAAGAAAGAGAAAAAAGGTGTATAGGGATGCTGATTTCAGCCATTCTAATTCTTTTTTTTTTTTTTTTTTACTTTTTATATGTTTTATTAAACAAAAGCAACATACAAATATAGGGCAACAGGTTGGAAAGACATGAATGGAAGGTTAGGCCATGTGTGACATAAATAAAGAAGTTTCAGTTCCTTCACATACACAACATGTTATTATGAGTAGCCAAATACATAAATGCAAACCAACATATACAGCCACAGAGACAAACAACCAGTGCTGTCTTAGACAAAAACAACCATAAGAACAAGAACGCCAGGGGATGGCACCATATCATTCATAAACGATACGATCTTACATGATATACAAAAATAAGAATGGAGGGAATCCCCCCCAAAGACAGCATCCAGTTTTCATCAAGTACATAGTAATTCAGGTAGCTATGTGTTGATCCATACTGTATTTTCTCACTTATGGTCCACCAAGCCCTTCAACACAATGGTAGCAAGTCTTGAACCAATATAAGTCAGGAATGGGGACCAGATTCCATAGAAAACGGCAGTCATACGTCTGGACCTGTATGTTAAGTATTCCATGGGCAACATGTCAACAATAACCGTATGCCATCCAACTTTTGGGGGGGGAGTGCCTGATATCCAAGACCCAGAATACCTTTCTTCTTGCCAGCAGTGATTATCTTCTCTAATGGTGAGAGTTAGTAACAGATCCCTGCATCTTTTTGACTGTTTAAAATACTCTGTGTCTCCAAAGCAGAAAAGAGATATGGCCATTCGACCCAATCAAAGGCCTTATCTGCGTCTAGACTAACAACTATACAGTCAAGTTTCATAGATTGGGACAGCTGATTAAAATTGAGAAGCCTCCTGATATCACTACATGAATTACTGCCCGTAACACATCAAGTTTGGTCATTATTAATAATACAAGGCAAGACTGTTTCCAGCAAGGGTCTTGGACAACAACTTAAGATCTGTGTTTAACAAACTTATAGACACACATTCGTCATCAGCCTTTCCTTTCTTCAATATGAGGCTAATATTGGCCTCCGTTAATGACCTAGGAAGAGATCTATTTTTCAGCGGGTCATGAAACATATTGAGCAAGGCTTCTAAAAGTAATGAATTAAATTCTTTAAAAAATGTACAACCAAATCTGTCTGGGCCTGGTGTTTACCTGCTTGAAGAGAGTGTAGGGCAGCCTTAACCTCCTGCTCTGTTATCGGTCCATTAATTGCTTCTCTCTGTAGATCTGTGAACTCAGGTCGGGCCAAATTAGACAAGAATAAATCAGAGAACTTCTGATCTGGCATAGGCTGGTTGCTCTTATATAACTGATTACAGTATGCCTCAAATACATTGTTAATATTATCTAAATCTGTTCTTCTTTTACCTTCACCATCTTTAATAGCTGAGATACAGTGTGAGTCAGATTTCTTAACCAACCTAGCCATTTATTTATTAGGTTTATTTCCAAATTCATATAGCCTCTGTCTTGCCAGTCTGATACTCTGTTCAGCTTTATGTGTAAGCAAGGTATTTAAAGAGGCTTTAGCCATTTTGATTCTTGTTTAGGAATTATCAGTAATACCGAATATTAGCCCTGCATATATCAACAGTTCTTCATCAAAATAATCAATTGAATAAAACTTCAGCTTGAGAACAACTTGAGAAAAGTTGGCAGTAGATGCATATTAGGTGCATATGGGAACCTTGTACATGGATGTGGTTTCCTCAACACGTTTCTGTAAATATTTCACAATAAAAGGCTTGTCAAGAAAAAGGGTTTCTGTCCACTGAAATGCTAGCTTCCACTGAAAAGTTAGTATAGCAGCACTGGGCTCATAGAACAGAACAAAACAAGGCACCACAGGGAGCAATCTCCATGAACACCTGACAAATGCCAGTTCACTTGCTTCTCATGAGATCAAACTGGGTCAGACTTGTAGACCAGACTGGCCTGGACCAGCAAAAAATGTAAACCCACCCAAGCCTACACTGTTTAGAATGTCTTGGGCAGTGTTGTGACCAATTGAAAAATATTTTAGCTAGTAATTTTTTTTCTGTTTAACCTTTTGCATTTACTTTTACATAAAGGGGCAAACACTGTGGAGACCCCACCATTCTTTTGCAGCATTTAACACAGATCATTCATAAGTGCTGTAGCCTGATGAAAGAGTTAAAGCAGCCTGTCTGTCTGTGTGTCTGTCTCAGTCCCACAGAATGTGTATCGTCTAAACACTGACACGCCAGAGGAGGCCCAGCAGAATGTGTCCTTCGGAGAGTCGGATCGATGGTGGGAACAGTCTGACCTTACCAAACTGCTGCTCTCATCCAATCAGATTACACAACTGACTGATGACATTAAACTACTGCCTGGACTCACCATGCTGGATGTAAGAAACACAAACTCAGTCTGTAAGAACCCTGACTCAGTATTTCCGCTAACAAGTAGTCAGCCTTTTCAGACACAATGCATTACAGTGCCTTGCAAAAGTATTCACCCCCCTCAGCATCCTTTCTATTTTGTTGTCTTAAAACCTGGAATTTAGATAGATTTTTATTTTTATTTTATGTAATGGATCTACACAAAGTACTCCAAATTGCTGATGTGAAACAAAAAAAACTTGTTTTCAATAATAATTCTAAAAAATAAAAAACTGAAAGGTTGTTCTAGCATATGTATTCACCCCCTTTGCATTGAAGCCCAATCCATTACCTTCAGAAGCCACATAATTAGTTATATAAGATTGACCTGTGGGCAATCTAGGTGTCACCTGATCTCAGTACACGTATTAGTACACAGGTTAGAGAAATAATTGTGGAGAAGTACAGATCAGGGTTGGGTTATAAGAAAATATCCCAAACTTTGGACATCCCATGAAACACCATTGAATCCATTGTTAGAAAATGGAAAGATTATGCCACTATGACAAATCGCCAAGAGGGGGCTGTCACCCAAAACTCACGAACCGCCTGAGGAGGGCATAAATCAGACAAGCAACCAAGAGGCCGAAGATAAACCTGAGGAGCTGGACAGCTCTACTGCAGATATTGGAGTATCCGTCTATAGGACCACTTTAAGCTGTTCGCTCCACAGAGCTGGGTTTTATGGAAGGGTGGTCAGAAAAAAGCCATTGCACATAGAAAAAAATAAGGCAGCATGTTTGGAGTTCACCAGTAGGCATATTGGAGACTCCCCGAACACATGGAAGAAGGTACTCTGGTCAGATGAGAACAAAATTGAACTTTTTGGCCATCAAGGATCATCTGGTGCAAACCTAACACCTCTCAGCCAGTGTACAGCATGGTGGTGGGGATATTTTTCATCGGCAGGGACTGTGACACTAGTGAGAATTGAGGCAAAGATGGATGACGCTTAATACAGAGAAATTCTTGAGGGGAACCTGTTTGACTCTGCCACAGATTTGGGGGGTGAATATTTATGCACACTCGGGTTTTCTTTTGTCTTATTTCTTGTTTGTTTCACAATAAAAACATATTTTGCATCTTCAAAGTAGTAGTTATCTTGTGTAAATAAAATGATACACCCCCAGAATTCCTTTAAATTCTAGGTTGTAGGACAGCAAAATAGAAATAATGCCAAGGGTGGTGAATACTTTGGCATGGCAGTGTACTGCACCACAGTACTCTGAAACCTATTAAATCCAGTGGCTTGCTGCACACCAACACGGCTTTTGCGGCATTGTAATAGTGAGAAGCTTGCGCTGCACTGTGACTGCATTGAACCCAGTGGACAGGGGATGACGGCGAGGAGTGCATAGAAAAACAAAGCGCACACAGTATTCCGCCCCTCCCACACACCCCGCTGATTCGCCAGCATACCACCAATCAGAGAATCCAATGGCTCAGACGGCCAACAGCCAACCTCCCCAGACTTCGCATGTTAAATCGGAGCAGACAACGTCCGCGCAGCTCCAAAAGCTTCCAACACAGCTGAACACACCAAACCTATTTATTCCCAACCTCGTCCAAGTCTGCCCAAACGCTTCAGACGTCCAACGGTTGGGCCGGTGTGTTCCTGCCTTAAGGGGGCACCCTGCCACCCTGCAGAGGAAACTCATTTTGGCCGCTTGTATCCGGGATCTTATTCTTTAGGTGTAAGTCAGACCTGTTCTCAGTGCATGTTGGACTTGTTCTAACTAAGCTAATGAAACTAAATGATAACGTGACTAAACTGACAAACTAAAAATATCTGAAAAGGTTTTTAAAAAAGTCCAATTTGGTCTCATTTTGATTGGAGGACCCACAATGGCATCAAATGGCATCATCCAGGGCTAAATTGTATTGTTTCCAACACAAAATGCCAAATTCATTCAATTCATTGAGGGAATTTCTTCAATTTTGGTACTAATGTCCATTATGATTCTGGCACTGTGACCACCCAAAAACATTTATGGCTGACAGGATGAAATTAAGAAATTATAGTACAGAATAGAATAGAATAGAATTACTTTAATGATCCCAGACTGGGAAATTATTTTGCTACAGCAGCAGTGGGTCTGCAAAAAATATATACAGTGCAAATATACTATAAACAATAAACAACAATAATATGTACAACAAAACAGTAGAGAGATGAGAGTTCTCTCTGTCAGGCAGAGGTGAGAGAGTTATTATATAAAGAGATGGCTTGTGACAGAGATATTTCCTATTTTGACATTTAATATCCAAAAGGTAAGAGGTTAAATGCACTGTGACATAATATTCTGTAAAATATATTCTGGCCATTATTCAACAGCACACCTTTGGAACAGAAAGTTCCCTGGTATACAGAGGCATACAATTAAGATGCACTAATTCTAGTTAAATGATTATGCAATCTGATGACAGGTGCTACAGTTACAAACTCAGCAGTGCCTGCAGTACAGAATAACAGGAGTCAAACTCAGCTTAGAGAGTCACATAGAGACAGTAAGGCGAGATGGTGAAAAGACAATGGCAGAGGATTTGTTATCAAACTGAAGAACAAAAGCACCTGTTTGCCAATGTAACAGTAATGTTAATGAGGGAAATGGAGTTTATTAATCTTATGAGAAGTTGTAGGTGTGCAGTCTCTCATCTTCAGTTATTCATCGAACACTTCCCTCTTGTTCCATTGCTCCAACAGACTGAACAAAACTAACTGCAGACATAAAAATGCCAAGAACGACCATTGTTATGCTCTGTAAATGTATGGATGTACTTCTGTGTTTCGCTTTTAATGTGATGGTGCAGCAGTTGGAAATGTTTGCATCAACAGTAAATCAACACAGCACTCCACAGATAGTAAGCATCTTTTCTTGTAAAAGGCTGCTTGATATTACCTGTGTTGTTTAGAGCTTATTTGGTTGATGGGAGAACTTTGACACCTCGGCAACCCTGAATTACAGTAACCCAGACGTCCTTGCCCAACTCATTAATTTTCTAATCAATTAACCTATCTACTAAGTCACCATTCCTCTGATTACATACAAAGCATTCATTTTGGTTGCTTGTAGATATTGATAAAAGGAATGTTACTATGACACATTAGCAGAGTTTATCAAAGTGATAACATAAATTATAGATGTTGAACTAAAAATGGTAATTTCACCCTGACAGCTCCATGATAACCAACTGAGCAGTTTGTCTGGTGCTTTGGGAGAACTACAGGAGCTCCAGCAACTGCGACTCAGGTATGCACATGTGCAAATGCACACACACACACACGCAAACACTAGGGTTGGGTATTGTTTGGGTTTGACACAATTCTGATTCCAATGCCAGTTTTTAACTATGCTCAATTCTAATTGTTTGGGTAGATGTTTCACTTTAATTTGTAACTATATTATAACCAACCATTGCAAAAGTATGACTTTGGGCTCTGGGTAGTTGTGACATCATTCCTTACTATTTTCTCAATTTTTACAAATTCAGCAATCAGTCAATTAATTCAGGAGCTCCACCTCTGTTTGCAGTTGAATTGTTCTTCTTATTTTACTTGTTCTGCTGTAGCTTGGTTAGGTATAGGCAAAAATAAACTACTTGGTTGGATTTAGAAATCCAAATTTAGAAATCCTTAAGATGAGAGGAAGGCCATTTTGATTTGGATGATCTGTTATAAATCACAGTGTTACAGGATATGCAATCCAGACTAGGGCTGGTATAGAGGGGTTGGACAGGTAAATGGTTGATTTCCGATTTTTACTCTTTCTCTTATGACCAATGGCAGCGGCAGCCTGGAACTCAGTGTATGAATCCCCAAACAACGACCAATAGGTTTGTGTTAAGTTAGTCTTGAAATTGTGTAAATAGTACTCTGATGTTCCTTTACTGTGTAGACAGCATGGTGTTGCAACTTCAAGGTGATCAAAACCATCGCACCTCCATTCAGTGACATCATGTTACGGATATGTCTGTTCATCAATGAACTGATTATATGGGGATGGGGTTACTCATTCATGAATGAAACGTTTGTTAACATGTAGTCATGCAGTCAGTCCTGATTCTGTCTTTACTGAAATCTGATGTTTTGCAAAACATGGAGCTGTTAGAAACACTGTGTGTGTTGGTGATGTGGATATTATGTCTTGTTGTTGTTTAAACTGGCAGGTTTGCAGTTCCAGTTCAGGCAAATAGTTTCAGCTTGTCTATAACATCGAAGCCCATATTGACAATGCTGTTTGTGGCGCCTGTATTTGCCAGTTTTTTAGATAGTTCTAGAAAATCGGTTTACCCTAAATATTTACTAATTTTAGTGGTGACTGGACAGACTCATTAATACATTGTGATACAAATGGGGTGCAGTAGCTCAGCAGGTAGAGCAGGTTGACTAGTGATTGGAAGGTTGCTGGTTCAATTCCCGGCTCCGGGCAGGGCTGAGCTGCATGTTGAAGTGTCCATCATCCCCTCAATTCTGAAATCAATTTAGAGTCAGCTTGTTAAAAAAAAAAAGATTAATTCATTTGAAACAGGTCCATGCACATGTTTGGAACTGGTGGTGCCCTACTGATAAGCATTTATGTGTACATAGGTAGGGATCCTAGTGGTGGATTCGGACTAAATTTATAGGAGTGTTTCAGGTGTTGACGTATCTTGCAAGTTTTGTGACGATTAGCCCAACAGCTGTCGACTTTCTGTGCTGTGCCATTACCTTTTGAAGTTTATTGGTCAATATGCTGAAAATTAAATGAGCTTAATGCAACAAGCTTTTTGCAACTTTTCATACGCTTGGTCAGTCAATGATCTAAAGAAAATTTGAGGGCTCATTTTAAAAGTAGAAGCACATATTAAAAGTGTTTTTCTGGGGAAGTGTTTACACTTTATGGATATACATCTTTATACATGTTATCTTATCTTGAATGGAAAAAAAAATTAAGTAGTCAGCCTTCCTGACCGAAACCTCAGTGGAACTTTATCCCCAGAAACAGCATCCTTCCCTGCAAGTGACAGGGTCAGACAGGGTCCTGTTTGCTGATGGCGAGTATTTAATTCTGTAATTAAGAGCAAAGAAAGTTACTTTTTCACCCTCCATGATACATGGTGGGTCAGGATCTCAATCGCAACACATTATAACTGCTTTATAATGTTACCTTTATTTCCATGGCACCAACATGAAATGACACACTGGAGCAGCTTCAGATGTAAACAAACAGATGCCATAAAGGAGAGGCTACGCTGCAGGGATAATGCGGAAGCTCTGTGTGAAAAGGGCTTCTGATTAATGTAGGACTGCACTACCTCCTGCGCCACAAATATTTTAGTGATGTATGATAAAAACATTTGGCAACATAGAGAATCTTGTGCATACAGTACTGATTACAGTAAAACACTGACTCATTGACTTTACTGCAGACTCATAGTAAGATCTGAACAATATTCAAACCTTGATATCTAGTTCAAGCCCTGATGGTGCTTTTATTTTAAATAAGCATTAACACAAAGGGTTTTAACCCGTTTAGGGTTTGAATCCTAACAATCTAACATGTGTGTCCTCTGCTATGGGGTCAGTCATAACCGTTTGAGATCACTGCCAGTGGAGGTGTGTACTCTGAAGAACCTCTTCAGCCTCACACTCCAGCAGAACCTGATGGAGAGCCTGCCAGAGGAACTGGGACAGCTGGAGAATCTTACAGAGCTGGTAACTAAACATGTTGTCTGTAGTGTCCTACACTCCCATCGTGCTCTTTACATTGACTGATGGAGATGTCCTGTCCTGTGATTGATTTAAGGACCTGTCCTACAACCATTTGACGGTCCTGCCATCCAGCCTTGGCCATCTTAACTGTCTGCAGAAACTGAACCTGAGTCACAACAAGCTCAGGTGTCTGCCTGACAGCCTGGCCCAGCTCACAAGTAAGATCAGCTTTACTGTATGTATACTGTACTGTCAGCCTGCTGGCCTCTTTTCATGCTGATTGCACCATTAAGTTTCCACCTGTATTTACCTCAACAGTGGACAGTAGACAGCTGGTAAACCAATGTTGGGATAGATTCGATTTTTAGTAAAATATACATATATGCAGTGGGATCTAAAAGCCTGAGCCAACATTGAGAATCTCTAATATTTCACATAAACCTAGAAATTGTTATAAAATTAGAGGATTCAGAAAGTATAAATATGATTAGAGACAATATTGTTATTATCGGAAAAGTTTTGATGTCGTGCTTGATTATTCCAGTTTATTCTCTTCTTTCCCACACTCTTTATGCAACCCCACCTCACTCACTCACAAGCTCTCCTGCAACATAGAGGGGTTGGAATGTGACAACCCCAAAAAATATATAAAATGAATAGAATATTAATAAAATAAATCTGCTTTAGAATCACTGTAAGAGCCTACATTGTGTAGTGTTGCTTTTATTTTCCACCTTAATGCACGCATATTGGCTTGACTATCATTTTATTAATTTCTCCTTTGACTATTTTCTCTCTACCAGCAATGTTATCTGCTTTCTTAGTCAGCAATACGTTTTTCATTCCAAAAGCACACGTCCTGTTTAGGATTTTTTTTTCACCTCAGATTCTGATGTCAAAACAGCAGGTGAGCCACTTGTGGAGGAAGCTTGTTAACTAGAAAATGTGTATTTCCTCTGTAAATACAGTGTAAAGTAAAGCATAAGTAATTTTGAAAAATCTGCTGAAATGCGAAAAATAATAGCCTGAAATGCATAAAACTATAATGCATTGCACTACACTGCTGAGAAACCCAGATGTGGTAGAAGTAGAAGTAGCAGTACAAGTAATAGAAGTTGTATTAGCGGTGGTTCTATTAGTTTAAATAGTAGAAGTAGAATTAGAAGTATTAGTATTAGTAGAAGTAGTAGTATCAAGTAGTGATAGTAGAAAAAGTAGCAGCAGACTTTGTAGAGTCAAACATGAGCAGATGACAGTGATTTACAAAACTGCTTCTGTTCACTGTCTCCCAGAAATTTAGGCTCTAAATTAATATTTGGGCTTATGAGGGAGTTTGTGGGCGTGCTTGTCACTTGAGGGCCCATATAGCCAAAAAAAGGAGGTAATTTTTTTAGCTTGCAGTACTCTGATGGTTAGAAAATTCTAACTGCACAAGTTGCACAAAATGGTGCTTCTGTCAACAGTTCCATGTGGTTGTTTTTTGAAGCACCACCCCAGTGTGTTTTGGTGTTTTTATGGTCTTTCCTGGCAATGGTTTGTCATTTTGACACCCATGTTATTGCTGTCCATGCTTATGATGTTAATCATGCTGCAGCGACAGCTTCTGGTAGCCTTGGTATAATGTCTAACCTTTAACCACAGCCCATTTTCACTTTGAGAAAGACTGTTAACCATTTGACGGTTAGAAACACTGGCTGCAGTGGGACTTTTCCTTTCACTATGTTCTGCAGTGTTATCCACCTCCATCATGTTTACAAAGCTGCTGGAACTTGATGCTGGAATTCATTAAGTGACCCAAGGCCAAGCAGCTTCATAGTCCACATTATTATTATTTTTTTTAACGCATTATTTTTCTGTAATTAATTGATCAAAATTAACACATTACTTAGCCCTTAGACAGCTCGCATGAGTAGTCAGATTTTGCACAAACTTGTGGATTCATTTCAACCCAGCCGGAATACAGACTATTTTACAGTTAGTGTAGTGGATTTTTTCTTAAAAACTCATGTTAAAGCTTACTTAATTCTAATACTAAATTCATGGAAGCCTGCAAAATCATACACCAGTACACCAAATACTTTATTAATAATACAAGTTTGAAGTTTCACCCTCAGAATTTTTGTGATTCTTTATTTGTGTATTCTCAGCCTCAACAACTGCTCATTTCTCACTGGACTGAATTGGAATTTGTCCTGAACATCCAAGACACCCTAAGGATAATTTGCAACATATACTGATTTACATAGTCGTTGCAGTTGTTCGTTCTATAAAAAAAAAAGAAAATCTTGGCTGTCTGCATCTTTGTCTTCTAAATTGATTTTGACAGATGTGAAACTGTTGGACTGCAGCAATAACCATCTGACTGACATTCCTGCAAGCTTATCAGAAATGCGTGCTATGGAACAGCTTTACCTCAGACACAACAAGCTCCGTCTCCTCCCAAAGCTTCCTGCACCCATGCTCAAGGTAACCATAGCAACATGAGTAAGCACATCTTGTTCTAATAATGAATTAGTTCATAATGTAATACTCAATTTACTTGAAAATACTGTATGAAAAAATATTTATTCATGTTGGCCAATTAAAGGAATTGGCTTCCCAATTTTAACACTGAGTGTCAATTACAATTTTAATCTCTTCTATAAACACCCAGTTTTCGTACGTCAAAAAATCTTATTTTAGGTCATTTTAACATACATGTTTGCTGCCCTCCTCAGTCTTTTACTACAGATTTTATGGATATTTTGGAGTCTTTTAACCTCACTCAGATAGTACAAGAGCCCACATATTCACAGAGTCACATCCTTGACCTGGTTCTGTTCAGTGGCGCCACCCAGATGACTTCACTATTAACCATATTTGTGTGTCGGATCATAAAGCTGTTTCATTCAATATGATTTTATCCCAAATACCTTTTAATCACAGTGCACCAGCCCATAGATGAGTTTTTAATACTAGTTCTGCTCGCAAGTTTTCTGAGCTTTTAATTCTGATTTTAACACACAGGAGCTGGTCTCCCTTTTTAACTACACCCGTCGGTCTGCCCTGGACTCCATCACCCCCTACAAAGACAAAAAAAATAAATAGAGCACTCCAACCAATCATTGAAACGAGACTGTCGGAGAATTGAAAAGAAATGGAAAAAGACAGGCTTACATGTGTTTTATGGTAAGAGGCAAGAACATCCTTCTTCTCCAAATTAATTTTAGCAAATCACTCCAACCCCAGAATTTCATTTAAAGTCACAGAGTCATTAACCACCCCCTCCTCCCCTTCTTTTATTGATGCCTCTCAAGAAAGGTGTGAGGACTTTTTAAACTATTTTCGAGATAGAGTCAATGATATTAGGCAAAACATTATTCTCCCGGACTGTACTTACAGACGAGTAGGGACATTCATAGTTACTAACCCCTACCCTAACCCTGCTTTGAACATGATGTGGTCCAACCCCTTCGGTTCTTAACATTTTTAGGCCAATTTCTAAGCTTCCATTCTTATCCAAGTTTTTAGTGAAAGTTTTCTACTAAACTTTTAGCTTTTATGTCTCACAACAACAACACAACACAACACAAAATTCTCGTTTTATAATTTTACACAGCACAGAAATTTCCCTCCTCAAGGTAAAATAACCACCTTCTTTTAGCAGCCGATCGGGGAGAGAGCGCAATTTTAATCCCTTTAGATTTAAGTGCAACTTTTGACACTGTTCATCATGCCATTTTATTAGACCGGCTGAAAAACCTGGGCTGGCATCAACGGTACTGCTTTTAGTAGGTTTTATTCCTACCTTTTAGACAGAACCTTCTCGTACTCACTGGTAATTTCTCTACACCTACAACACCCATGACCTGTGGTGTACTGCATGGTTCTATTTAGGTCAGATTTTATTTTCTATTTATATGCTCCCACTCAGCCAGATTATTGAACACCATAATGTTTCTTTCCACTGCTATGCTGATGACACAAATATACCTTCTGCTGAGGCCCGGTGAGCCAAGAAGCCTAGCTGCTGTTTTAGAATGTCTTAACAATATCAACTTATTAACTCAAAAACAGAAATCATACTGCTCAACCCCCTCAGGTCTACTAACTAACTGGTCCAGTCCTGTTTCTGCCAACTAAGATCTGTTTCAAGAATCAAACACATGCTCTCTGCCCTGAACTGGAAAAAGTCATTCATGCATTCATCTTTTCCAGACTAGATTACTGCAACTCGTCTCCGTTATCAATGAGAAATCACTCTCTCCCTCAAACTTGTACAGAATTCAGCAGCTAGGCCTCTAACTGGTATTAACAGACGACATCACATTACCGCAGTCCTAGCTTCACTTCATTGGCTCCCCGTCCTATTTAGAATTGTCATTTACTGGTCACTTTTAAAGCACTCTTGGGTCTGGCTCCAACCTACAGAGCAGACACAGGGCCGGTTCTAGGCAGGCATATATGAGGGGGCAGTCAGAAATGTGAAGGGGGCATCATGTGTCCACATCATGCTTTTTTTTCCCCTGTGCTTATAGTACTTTCTGGAGCCGATCACCGATTAGGGAGTTTGAATAAACCCATTACCGATCATGATCTGATCAAAAGACTTTGTTGTCCATCACGTAGTGACAGGGCTCAAAACATAAACGCCACAAAGACATAAAATATATTTAAACCAATGAGATGTTTGTTTTGCTTTTTTTGTTTGTTAAAAGCAAAACAAACACGTCTCATTGGTTTAATGTGTTTTATGATTCGATCCGATCAGATTGGCAGAAAGCTTAGATCAGTAACTTCTTTTAAATCACTTCTTAAAACCCATTTTTATAGACTTGCCTTTATGTGATGTTGTGCTTTTCCTTTTATTTATTTGTTAATTTATTGTATCTGTTTTATTTATTCCATTTCTTTATTTTACTTGTTTTATTCATTTTTATCATTATTTCTGTTTATCAGTTATTTGTTTCTATTTATTTAGCTATAAATGCCATTTATTTCATTTGTCCTTTGCAATTTTACAGTAATATGTTTTATTCTGCTTCCTTCTGCTTTATGTCAAAGCACTTTGAAAACTGTATTTTTAAAAAGTGTTGTAGATAAAGTTGTTATTATTATTATTATTATTATTAAAGTGTGTATGTGTATGTGTGTGTGTGTGTGTGTGCGTGCGTGTGCGTGCGCGTGCGTGTGCGTGTGTGTGTGTGTGTGTGTGTGTGTGTGTGAAGGAATTGTATGTTGGGAACAACCAGATTGAGCAGTTGGAGGCGGAGCAGCTGGCCTGCCTGACGTCCATCTCTCTTCTAGAACTCCGAGACAATAAGATCAAAATCCTCCCTGAAGAGATCACCTCACTGAGCACACTCACACGCCTCGACCTTACCAACAATGACATTACTATGTAGGTCAACAAAATTACACTAATTCCAAATTCACACTATGGTAACAGTTTCTGTAGCTCGCTGTCAAAAGCCTTTGGATTACAGGTAAACAACATTCACTCTGTGCTTACAAATCAGTGAATGATGAATTTTTTAAAAATACCATTCAAAAAGTGGCCAGTGGCTTGTGGATGCCTAAAAATATGAAGCAGGCTAAATATCTGGTCGTGTTGGGGAGCCATGCAACAAGCTAAATCCTGTCCCTCACATTGTATTGCATTAGGAGGCCAGACAGAATAGTCATGGATTCCTCCTGCTGACAGATATTATAGTGTGACAGAACAGCAGAACAGCAGAAAGCTGTGTGGTACGAAGAGTACAGCAATCTAACAACTTTGAAATTTGTGTAATGTGACTAAGGTGAATAAAGCAATCAACTTTTTGCCCCCATAAGCAAAACTCAACACAGTCAACTTCCAGTCAGTAAACAACTACCAGTAGATACTGTCAGTACACTCTCATCTGAGTTTCATGTACTACATGTACACTACCAGTCAAAAGTTTGGACACACCTTCTCATTTAATGGTTTTTCTTTATTTTCAAGACAATTTACACTGTAGATTTTCACTGAAGGCACCAAACTATGAATGAACATAATTGGAATTATGTAGAAAACAAAAAAGTGTGAAATAACTCAAAACATGTTTTATATTTTAGATTCTTCAAAATACCCATCTTTTGCTTTGATTACTGCTTTTCGCACTCTTGGCATTCTCTCGATGAGCTTCATGAGGTAGTCACCTGAAATGGTTTGTCAACAGTCTTGAAGGAGTTCCCAGAGAAGATGAGCACTTGTTGGTCCTTTTGCCTTCACTCTGCGGTCCACCTCATCCCAAACCATCTCAATTGGGTTGAGGTCAGGTGACTGTGGAGGCCAGGTCATCTGGCACTCTCCATCACTCTCCTTCCTGGTCAAGTAGTCTTTCCACAGCCTGGAGGTGTGTTTGGGGTCATTGTCCTATTTAAAAATAAATGATGTTCCACCTAAACGCAAACCGGATGGGATGGCATGTCGCTGCAGGAAGCTGTGGTAGCCATACTGGTTCAGTGTTCTTTCAATTTTGAATAAATCCCCAACAGTGTCACCAGCAAAGCACAGATTTCCACTGTCTAATGTCCATTCCTTGTGTGTTTCTTGGCCCAAACAAATCTCTTCTGCTTGTTGCTTTTCCTTAGTAGTGTTTTTTTAGACGCTATTTGACTATAAAGGTCTGATTTGCACAGTCTCCTCTAAACTGTTGATGTAGAGATGTGACTGCTACTAGAAATCTGTGTGGCATTCATCTGGGCTCTAATCTGAGGTGCTATTAACTTAACTAACGATTTTTGAGGCTGGTGACTCAGATTAATTTATCCTCAGCAGCAGAGGCGACTTTTGGTCTTCCTCTCCTGTGATGGTCCTCATGTGAGCCAATTTCATTGTAGTGCTTGATGGTTTTTGTGACTGCACTTGGGGACACATTCAAAGTTTTTGCAATTTTCCAGACTGACTGACCTTCACTTCTTAAAGTAATGATGGACTGTTGTTTCTCTTTACTTAGCTGACACAACTGTCCCAACCCCATTAAGAAGGCAAAAAATTCCACAAATTAAGGCAAAGGGTATGTGTGGGATTATAGTCCCCTGGTGTTATGGTTATATACATTTGTGTGTCATCTGCATAACTATGGTAGCAAATTTCATCGTTTTCCATTATCTGAGCAAGAGGAAGTATTGAATAGTAGAGGCCCCAGAATGGAGCCCTGGGGTTAAACCACTTTAGTGTTGAACCAGAGAGTCCAACCCAGTTTTCCAGTTGGTCCAGTAGTATATTATGGGCGACCGTGTCAAACGCAGCACTGAGATCCAGTAATAATAAGACTGAGATTTTTACGCTGTCTGTGTTTGAATGAATGTCATTGAGGACCTTAACAAGAGCCGTCTCAGTGCTGTGATGTGGTCGAAATCCTGATTGGAAAACATCAAAACAGCCATTTATTATTAAGTAATTGTTCAGCTGTTGAAAAACAGCTTTTTCAATTATTTTACTTAAAATTGGGAGGTTTGAAATGGGACTATAGTTATTCATTACTGGTGTGTCTAGATTTCTCTTCTTCAGGAGTGGTTTAATGACTGCAGTCTTAATGGTTTGGGGGAAGAAACCTGAGAGAAGAGACGTGTTAACAATCTGTTGCAGATCTGGAATCATGCAGTCTGAAACTTTTTTGAAGAACCCTGCTGGTAACATATCCAGGCTGCAGGAGGAAGATTTCAAATGCTGTTTTGAGTTATTTCACACTTTTTTGTTCACTACATAATTCCATTACAAGTGTTAATTCATAGTTTTGAAGCCTTCAGTGAGAATCTACAATGTAAATAGTCATGAAAATAAAGAAAAAACATTAAATGTAGTGTATCTCTGTCAGTCTTCCAGCATCTCTCAGCCTGCTGCCCAATCTGAACATGTTGCTGTTGGAGGGAAACCCTCTGCGAGGAATCAGGAGAGACTTACTCACTGTAGGTGACACACTGAGGACACAAACACAGTACACACACAGTGGAAACTGTGTTTTGTCAAGCCTGATATCACAGTATTAGCCTATGACGATATGTTGACAAATGTATCTAAATGAGGTATAAGGTAATAATAGTCTTAGAGCTAGGTAACTGGTTTGTCTCTTTCAGCTCAGTACACTAGACAATTTGTATCCTAGCTTCCATGTGAAGACTTTTCGGACAGAGATCACAGTCTTTATTGATTAATGTGTTGAATCCTGATGGTCTTTAAGGAAAGGTTCTTTCATATAACTGCTTACTTGTAAGACAAATTGGTATTTGGCAGCCTTAAATGCATTGCATTTGCCACAAATCATATCAATATAATCATAGATTTCACATAGCATTGTAATGGATGCAACCCAGAACT